>NC_069499.1:972150386-972211264 GCF_027579735.1 Bombina bombina | reverse complement strand
TAACATTTAAAGTATTAACATTTAAAATATTAACGTTGCAATCTCCCCCTAATGTAATGCTCATTATTTTTAGTCTGTCTTTATTTCAGTATGGTGATATTCTAGGTCTGTCCCTTTAATAATTAGTACCTGGAGCTCTCACACCTGATGACAAGGGTGTGTTTAAATAGACAAGTTGGTGTGGAGTAAATTATGTCCATGAATAAGGCGAATATCTGCTGAAACGCGTAGGACGATTCCTTTATCTGTTCCAGGTTGTTGGGACATTCTGTATGTTTTACCCTTTTTTTTATATGTTTTTGTGCACGGTTTTCCAAATAAATCTTTGATTGATTATACGCCTGGGAGGTTTGCTGGATTTCTTCTTTTTAAATATAAATTCTGTTTTTTCTATCAGGATCTCAAATCAATCTCTATACCTTCAAATTTAATGAACGCCTAGTGCTTAGTCATAGAGGTTTCTCTGACTCAGTGATTAATACTATGTTGCAGGTTTGCAAATCTGTGTCTAGAAAGATTTATTACCGAGTTTGGAAGATTTACATTTCATTGTGTTCTTCTCATAAATTCTCTTGGCATTCTTTTAGAATTCCTAGAATTTTACAGTTTCTTCAGGATGGTTTGCATAAGGGTTTGTATGCAAGTTCCTTGAAAGGACAAATCTCTGCTCTTTCTGTTCTGTTTCACAGAAAAATTGCTAATCTTCCTGATATTCATTGTTTTGTACAGGCTTTGGTTCGTATCAAGCCTGTTATTAAGCCAATTTCTCCTCCTTGAAGTCTTAATTTGGTTTTGAGAGCTTTACAGGCTCCTCCGTTTGAGCCTATGCTTTCTCTGGACATTAAATTACTTTCTTGGAAAGTATTGTTCCTTTTGGCCATCTCTTCTGCTAGAAGAGTTTCTGAATTATCTGCTCTTTCTTGTGAGTCTCCTTTTCTGATTTTTCATCAGGATAAGGCAGTTTTGCGGACGTCATTTCAATTTTTACCTAAAGTTGTGAATTCCAACAACATTAGTAGAGAAATTGTTGTCCCTTCTTTGTGTCCTAATCCTAAGAATTCTTTGGAAAGATCTTTACATTCTTTGGATGTGGTAAGAGCTTTGAAATATTATGTTGAAGCTACTAAAGATTTCAGAAAGACTTCTAGTCTATTTGTTGTCTTTTCTGGTTCTAGGAAAGATCAGAAGGCTTCTGCCATTTCTTTGGTGTCTTGGTTAAAGCTTTTGATTCATCATGCTTATTTGGAGTCGCCTCAGAGGATTACGGCTCATTCTACTAGGTCAGTTTCTACTTCCTGGGCTTTTAAGAATGAAGCTTCTGTTGATCAGATTTGCAAAGCAGGAACTTGGTCTTCTTTGCATACTTTTACTAAATTCTACCATTTTGATGTTTTCTCTTCTTCAGAAGCAGTTTTTGGCAGAAAAGTACTTCAGGCAGCTGTTTCAGTTTGATTCTTCTGCTTATAATTTCAGTTTTTTTCATTATAAATATTAAAACTTTTTATTTGGGTTGTGGATTCTTTTTTCAGCGGAATTCGCTGTCTTTATTTTTATCCCTCCCTCTCTAGTGACTCTGACGTGGAGTTCCACATCTTGGGTATTTGCTTTCCCATACGTCACTAGCTCATGGACTCTTGCCAATTACATTAAATAAAACATATGTAAGAATTTACCTGATAAATTAATTTCTTTCATATTGGCAAGAGTCCATGAGGCCCACCCTTTTTGTGGTGGTTATTTTTTTTTTGTATAAAGCACAATTATTCCAATTCCTTGTTGATGCTTTCGCTCCTTCTTATCACCCCACTTCTTGGCTATTCATTAAACTGAATTGTGGGTATGGTGGGGGTGTATTAATAGGCATTTTGAGATTTGGCAAACTTTGAAAAATGAATTTATCAGGCAAATTCTTACATAAATTATGTTTTCTCTTCTTAAATGGAAAGAGTCCACAGCAGCATTCATTACTTTTGGGAAATAAGAAACTGGCCACCAGGAGGAGGCAAAGACACCCCAGCCAAAGGCGTAAGTACCCCTCCCACTACCCTCATCCCCCAGTCATTTTTTTTCCTTTCGTCCCAGGAGGTTGGCAAAGAAGTGTCAATATTTTTAATTTTTGTTTTTTGTCTCTTATGGAGGGTAGTACTATTCGGTATGGGACAGGAGTTTTAAGTAGTCTTGTCAGTCTCTCAGTGAGGGCTTGGAGGAAAGCTAGAGTCCGGAGATGTAGGGAGATTCTTTCTGCAAAACTATCCCGACTCATGTTAACAGCTCCTCAAGCAATCAACGTTGGTGAACTTCGCTCCGCTGCCTGCTTTCTTCTCTCAAGTCCGTGGTGGAGGCGAGGCTACTATCCATCACACTTGAAAGGCCATGTTCCTGTTTCATGGCGTAGATTCCGGTATGTTCGTTTCATTTTACTTTATTTCTCAATGTACTGTAATGTGAATGTTTTCTCCAACATAGGTGTGTCCGGTCCACGGCGTCATCCTTACTTGTGGGATATTCTCTTCCCCAACAGGAAATGGCAAAGAGCCCAGCAAAGCTGGTCACATGATCCCTCCTAGGCTCCGCCTACCCCAGTCATTCTCTTTGCCGTTGTACAGGCAACATCTCCACGGAGATGGCTTAGAGTTTTTTAGTGTTTAACTGTAGTTTTTTATTATTCAATCAAGAGTTTGTTATTTTAAAATAGTGCTGGTATGTACTATTTACTCTGAAACAGAAAAGAGATGAAGATTTCTGTTTGTAAGAGGAAAATGATTTTAGCAACCGTTACTAAAATCCATGGCTGTTCCACACAGGACTGTTGAGAGGAATTAACTTCAGTTGGGGGAACAGTGAGCAGTCTTTTGCTGCTTGAGGTATGACATATTCTAACAAGACGATGTAATGCTGGAAGCTGTCATTTTCCCTATGGGATCCGGTAAGCCATGTTTATTCAGATAGTAAATAAGGGCTTCACAAGGGCTTATTAAGACTGTAGACTTTTTCTGGGCTAAATCGATTCATATATTACACATATTTAGCCTTGAGGAATCATTTAATCTGGGTATTTTGGTAAAATTATATCGGCAGGCACTGTTTTAGACACCTTATTCTTTAGGGGCTTTCCCTAATCATAGGCAGAGCCTCATTTTCGCGCCGGTATTGCGCACTTGTTTTTTGAGAGGCATGACATGCAGTCGCATGTGTGAGGAGCTCTGATACATAGAAAAGACTTTCTGAAGGCGTCATTTGGTATCGTATTCCCCTTTGGGCTTGGTTGGGTCTCAGCAAAGCAGATACCAGGGACTGTAAAGGGGTTAAAGTTAAAAACGGCTCCGGTTCCGTTATTTTAAGGGTTAAAGCTTCCAAATTTGGTGTGCAATACTTTTAAGGCTTTAAGACACTGTGGTGAAATTTTGGTGAATTTTGAACAATTCCTTCATACTTTTTCGCAATTGCAGTAATAAAGTGTGTTCAGTTTAAAATTTAAAGTGACAGTAACGGTTTTATTTTAAAACGTTTTTTGTACTTTGTTATCAAGTTTATGCCTGTTTAACATGTCTGAACTACCAGATAGACTGTGTTCTGAATGTGGGGAAGCCAGGGTTCCTTCTCATTTAAATAAATGTGATTTATGTGACACTGAAAATGATGCCCAAGATGATTCCTCAAGTGAGGGGAGTAAGCATGGTACTGCATCATTCCCTCCTTCGTCTACACGAGTCTTGCCCACTCAGGAGGCCCCTAGTACATCTAGCGCGCCAATACTCCTTACTATGCAACAATTAACGGCTGTAATGGATAATTCTATCAAAAACATTTTAGCCAAAATGCCCACTTATCAGCGTAAGCGCGACTGCTCTGTTTTAGATACTGAAGAGCATGAGGACGCTGATGATAATGGTTCTGAAATGCCCCTACACCAGTCTGAGGGGGCCAGGGAGGTTTTTGTCTGAGGGAGAAATTTCAGATTCAGGGAAAATTTCTCAACAAGCTGAACCCGATGTGATTACATTTAAATTTAAGTTGGAACATCTCCGCGCTCTGCTTAAGGAGGTATTATCCACTCTGGATGATTGTGAGAATTTGATCATCCCAGAGAAACTATGTAAAATGGACAAGTTCCTAGAGGTCCCGGGGCTCCCAGAAGCTTTTCCTATACCCAAGCGGGTGGCGGACATTGTAAATAAAGAATGGGAAAGGCCCGGTATACCTTTCGTCCCTCCCCCCATATTTAAAAAATTGTTTCCTATGGTCGACCCCAGAAAGGACTTATGGCAGACAGTCCCCAAGGTCGAGGGAGCGGTTTCTACTTTAAACAAACGCACCACTATACCCATAGAAGATAGTTGTGCTTTCAAAGATCCTATGGATAAAAAATTAGAAGGTTTGCTTAAAAAGATGTTTGTTCAGCAGGGTTACCTTCTACAACCAATTTCATGCATTGTCCCTGTCACTACAGCCGCGTGTTTCTGGTTCGATGAGCTAGTAAAGGCGATCGATAGTGATTCTCCTCCTTATGAGGAGATTATGGACAGAATCCGTGCTCTCAAATTGGCTAATTCTTTCACCCTAGACGCCACTTTGCAATTGGCTAGGTTAGCGGCAAAGAATTCTGGGTTTGCTATTGTGGCGCGCAGAGCGCTTTGGTTGAAATCTTGGTCAGCTGATGCGTCTTCCAAGAACAAACTCCTTAACATTCCTTTCAAGGGGAAAACGCTGTTTGGCCCTGACTTGAAAGAGATTATCTCTGATATCACTGGGGGTAAGGGCCACGCCCTTCCTCAGGATCGGTCTTTCAAGGCCAAAAATAAACCTAATTTTCGTCCCTTTCGTAGAAACGGACCAGCCCCAAGTGCTACGTCCTCTAAGCAAGAGGGTAATACTTCTCAAGCCAAGCCAGCCTGGAGACCAATGCAAGGCTGGAACAAGGGAAAGCAGGCCAAGAAACCTGCCACTGCTACCAAGACAGCATGAAATGTTGGCCCCCGATCCGGGACCGGATCTGGTGGGGGGCAGACTCTCTCTCTTCGCTCAGGCTTGGGCAAGAGATGTTCTGGATCCTTGGGCACTAGAAATAGTCTCCCAAGGTTATCTTCTGGAATTCAAGGGGCTTCCCCCAAGGGGGAGGTTCCACAGGTCTCAATTGTCTTCAGACCACTTAAAAAGACAGGCATTCTTACATTGTGTAGAAGACCTGTTAAAAATGGCAGTGATTCATCCTGTTCCATTAGGAGAACAAGGGATGGGGTTCTACTCCAATCTGTTCATAGTTCCCAAAAAAGAGGGAACGTTCAGACCAATCTTAGATCTCAAGATCTTAAACAAGTTTCTCAAGGTTCCATCGTTCAAAATGGAAACCATTCGAACAATTCTTCCTTCCATCCAGGAAGGTCAATTCATGACCACGGTGGATTTAAAGGATGCGTATCTACATATTCCTATCCACAAGGAACATCATCGGTTCCTAAGGTTCGCATTCCTGGACAAGCATTACCAGTTCGTGGCGCTTCCTTTCGGATTAGCCACTGCTCCAAGGATTTTCACAAAGGTACTAGGGTCCCTTCTAGCGGTGCTAAGACCAAGGGGCATTGCAGTAGTACCTTACTTGGACGACATTCTGATTCAAGCGTCGTCCCTTCCTCAAGCAAAGGCTCACACGGACATAGTCCTGGCCTTTCTCAGATCTCACGGATGGAAAGTGAATGTGGAAAAGAGTTCTCTATCTCCGTCGACAAGGGTTCCCTTCTTGGGAACAATAATAGACTCCTTAGAAATGAGGATTTTTCTGACAGAGGCCAGAAAAACAAAACTTCTAAACTCTTGTCGGACACTTCATTCCGTTCCTCTTCCTTCCATAGCGCAGTGCATGGAAGTAATAGGTTTGATGGTTGCGGCAATGGACATAGTTCCTTTTGCGCGCATTCATCTAAGACCATTACAACTGTGCATGCTCAGTCAGTGGAATGGGGACTATACAGACTTGTCTCCGAAGATACAAGTAAATCAGAGGACCAGAGACTCACTCCGTTGGTGGCTGTCCCTGGACAACCTGTCACAAGGGATGACCTTCCGCAGACCAGAGTAGGTCATTGTCACGACCGACGCCAGTCTGATGGGCTGGGGCGCGGTCTGGGGATCCCAGAAAGCTCAGGGTCTTTGGTCTCGGGAAGAATCTCTTCTACCGATAAATATTCTGGAACTGAGAGCGATATTCAATGCTCTCAAGGCTTGGCCTCAGCTAGCGAGGGCCAAGTTCATACGGTTTCAATCAGACAACATGACGACTGTTGCGTACATCAACCATCAGGGGGGAACAAGGAGTTCCCTGGCGATGGAAGAAGTGACCAAAATCATTCAATGGGCGGAGACTCACTCCTGCCACCTGTCTGCAATCCACATCCCAGGAGTGGAAAATTGGGAAGCGGATTTTCTGAGTCGTCAGACATTGCATCCGGGGTAGTGGGAAATCCATCCGGAAATCTTTGCCCAAATCACTCAACTGTGGGGCATTCCAGACATGGATCTGATGGCCTCTCGTCAGAACTTCAAGGTTCCTTGCTACGGGTCCAGATCCAGGGATCCCAAGGCGACTCTAGTAGATGCACTAGTAGCACCTTGGACCTTCAAACTAGCTTATGTCTTCCCGCCGTTTCCTCTCATCCCCAGGCTGGTAGCCAGGATCAATCAGGAGAGGGCGTCGGTGATCTTGATAGCTCCTGCGTGGCCACGCAGGACTTGATATGCAGATCTGGTGGATATGTCATCGGCTCCACCATGGAAGCTACCTTTGAGACGAGACCTTCTTGTTCAAGGTCCGTTCGAACATCCGAATCTGGTCTCACTCCAGCTGACTGCTTGGAGATTGAACGCTTGATCTTATCAAAGCGAGGGTTCTCAGAAAAATTTACCACAAAATATGGAAAAAATATATCTGTTGGTGTGAATCTAAAGGATTCCCTTGGGACAAGGTTAAGATTCCTAAGATTCTATCCTTTCTTCAAGAAGGATTGGAGAAAGGATTATCTGCAAGTTCCTTGAAGGGACAGATTTCTGCCTTGTCTGTGTTACTTCACATAAAGCTGGCAGCTGTGCCAGATGTTCAAGCCTTTGTTCAGGCTCTGGTTAGAATCAAGCCTGTTTACAAACCTTTGACTCCTCCTTGGAGTCTCAACTTAGTTCTTTCAGTTCTTCAGGGGGTTCCGTTTGAACCCTTACATTCCGTTGATATTAAGTTATTATCTTGGAAAGTTTTGTTTTTGGTTGCAATTTCTTCTGCTAGAAGAATTTCAGAATTATCTGCTCTGCAGTGTTCTCCTCCTTATCTGGTGTTCCATGCAGATAAGGTGGTTTTACGTACTAAACCTGGTTTTCTTCCAAAAGTTGTTTCTAACAAAAACATTAACCAGGAGATAGTCGTGCCTTCTTTGTGTCCGAAACCAGTTTCGAAGAAGGAACGTTTGTTGCACAATTTGGATGTTGTTCGCGCTCTAAAATTCTATTTAGATGCTACAAAGGATTTTAGACAAACATCTTCCTTGTTTGTTGTTTATTCTGGTAAAAGGAGAGGTCAAAAAGCAACTTCTACCTCTCTCTCTTTTTGGATTAAAAGCATCATCAGATTGGCTTACGAGACTGCCGGACGGCAGCCTCCTGAAAGAATCACAGCTCATTCCACTAGGGCTGTGGCTTCCACATGGGCCTTCAAGAACGAGGCTTCTGTTGATCAGATATGTAGGGCAGCGACTTGGTCTTCACTGCACACTTTTACCAAATTTTACAAGTTTGATACTTTTGCTTCTTCTGAGGCTATTTTTGGGAGAAAGGTTTTGCAAGCCGTGGTGCCTTCCATTTAGGTGACCTGATTTGCTCCCTCCCTTCATCCGTGTCCTAAAGCTTTGGTATTGGTTCCCACAAGTAAGGATGACGCCGTGGACCGGACACACCTATGTTGGAGAAAACAGAATTTATGTTTACCTGATAAATTACTTTCTCCAACGGTGTGTCCGGTCCACGGCCCGCCCTGGTTTTTTAATCAGGTCTGATAATTTATTTTCTTTAACTACAGTCACCACGGTATCATATGGTTTCTCCTATGCAAATATTCCTCCTTAACGTCGGTCGAATGACTGGGGTAGGCGGAGCCTAGGAGGGATCATGTGACCAGCTTTGCTGGGCTCTTTGCCATTTCCTGTTGGGGAAGAGAATATCCCACAAGTAAGGATGACGCCGTGGACCGGACACACCGTTGGAGAAAGTAATTTATCAGGTAAACATAAATTCTGTTTTCCCGAGAGGCTACCACTTTGCGGGTCTATCTTATCATATGCGTCTCAGTGAGTCTCTTTTAGTATCTTGGAATCGAGGGTTAATATCTCCTGAGGGGGGTTATTGAACAGGGCGGTTTATAATCATGTTTGTGATTCAACCTTCTTATGTGTGATGTTTATGGGCTTGTGGTTGGAACATTAAGTCCTTTAGAAGTGACGCAGCCTTTTGGTACGGTTCACCTTGTGTCGGGCGTGGTTATGTCCCGTTTTTCATTTCCGCATTCCCGACCGCGTGGCAAAGTAAATATTCTAGTCCGCAGGGGTCTGGTCATAGGAGGTGGTGAGTGCCCCAGTCATTGTGGGTGTAAGGTGCCATTTTTGTTTTACTACTTAAAGGGCCATAATACCCAAATGTTTAAACACTTGAAAGTGATGCAGCATAGCTGTAAAAAGCTGTCTAGAAAATATCACCTGAACATCTCTATGTAAAAAAGAAAGATATTTTACCTCAAAAGTTCCTCAGTAGCCACCTCCCATTGTAAAGGATTTCTAAGCAGCATTTTAGTGTGTCTGTCCTAGGACAGCAGAAGGGATGAGCATTGTGCACTCTCATATTATTTCACCAATCAGGTAAAGGAAGCTTACTATGAAATCTCATGAGAGTTAAGTCAAATCTCATGAGATCACAGTAAAAGAGTTCATGACCTCAGCACTGCTGATGCTGATTGGCTGCTGTTCATTTCTTCATTTTTTTTAATTTTTTTACCTGCAGCTGGGAGCAGCTGAGTATAACTTTTTACACAGAACTTACTCTGCTGAGCTGAGGAGATTGTGAGGTAAAATATCTTCCTTTTTTACATAGAGATACTCAGGTGATATTTTCCTGTCAGCTTTTTACAGTTATACTGCATCAGTTTCAAGTGATTTAGCATATGAGTATTATGTCCCTTTAAGTCCATATTTATATATCCTCTACCAGTATGGAGGATTCTGATGCTGACACTGTGCTAATTTCAAATTCAGTTACGGAGGATTCTGATACTGAGTCTATTTTGATTTCAGATTCTGTGTCCTGTGACGAATTCGGACTGGCCTCGTTGGCACATGTCAACCAGTTTTGTTCCATATGCCATTTTAGAGCGCCTTGTTCCTCGGGCTCGGGGAATCAAGGGACAGCTGAGCCACCGCCTTTGGGGTCCTGTCCTCCAAGAGGCGAGTTCCCAACTAATTCATACTTCTACATATGCGGGTAACCCAGTTTTGATTCCTCCATGCAGGGTGGCGTGTTCCCCCCCCCCCCCCCCCCCGAGGTTGCAGCACGTTTTTGCTTCCACATAATGTTGGCAATTGTTCGTCTGCAGAGTCCAGACGTGTATTTGAGAATGTGCTCGTGCCCTATTGTCCCGGCCTCTACAGTTCCCCGCAGGTGTAACTGTTCCTGAGTGTTGTGCCTTCGCATGTTGATCAGACATGTTTTTTAGTTATTGAATGACCCTATCGTTACCAGGTACGGGGATTTTCAGTCTGCTAATTCTAATGATGCACCTCATTAGACATGTGGGAATGAGGTAATCTCCTGATTGTCATTTGATTGAGATCTTTTCCAGTTTTCTTTTTTTTGTGGAAGGCAGGGCTCCGTTTGGCTGGTCCTGCGGGTATGCCTGTATCTTTTTGGACGCTAACCTCTGGGTGCCTTATATTTTTTTTGTATCCGATGGGATGTCTTTTATTTAGTTTTGTTTCCTTCGGGAACCTTCTGAGATCGATTTTTTTTCTTTGTTCTTCTTCAGAACTTGTTTTGGACATGTTAGTCCTATGTTAAAATGTCTGTTTTCTTTTTTTTCCCCTATGAGGGAGAATTTATGCAGCTTGCCGGTTAGGACCCTAAGTGCAGGCTGGTCCTGTTGGGTTCATTCGGTCTTGCCGCTGTTTAGACACGTGGCGCTGTTCTGCTTGACTGGTACGGTAGAAACGCAGAGTGCTCAGGTTTTCATTGGTTTTCATGTTCAACTAAGCATTCGAGAGGACCTGTGAGTCCGTAAGGCGGGAAGGATTCTTGCAGTCCTTATAGCCTTCAGTCATAGATGACCGGGTCAGGGGAGTTTTTCCGCTGCGTCAATCTATCTGATATCATCAGAACCTAGGGTTTTCCTCCCCCATGCGGTGGAGGGTTGGATTGCTTAGCGCCCCATTGCCGCAATTTGAGCGGTTTGAGCTTGTATCAGAATAGGCTCTCTAGCATGCAGAGGGTTTTCAGTTTGAAACCAGTTGCTGCTCTTGGCACCTTGCAGGTGTGCGCAATCGCTATTTATAGTGTGTCTAGATACAGCTCTTAATCTTGATGTGTACTGTCTGCGTAATGAGACTTTTGGGTCTCCTTCCATTATTTCCGGATGGATCTCTTTTTAGGGATCTGTATTTCCGGGTGAAGATTGATCCCTGTAGAAACTTTGCTTAGCTTTGAGTTTCCCGAAGCTGGGAAGGCTTAGCACCTTTCTCTACCCTTTTTTGACCTTAAGGTATCCTTTATGTTGTCCTGAGGCCTTCAGATGTCTCTTCATAAGACTTCTAGCCTTGCTTCTTGGAGCGTTGGACTTTAGCTAGGGGTGGTTCCTTCTTGGGTCGGGGCTTTTGAGTTCTCTCTATCCGTTTTCTCTGGATATGCATTCATATCCCTTGTGTCTGGCTTTTTGGCCAGTTGGGGTGTTTAGTTCTAGGGTAAGGTTGCCTGAACTATTAGGTGCCCGGACCTGTTTTTCTTCCTGAGACTTCCGGTTGCTGAGGCTTCACTTGACTTTTTTCCTGACCCAGCCTTGGGTTGTTTTGGAATCTTGGATCTCAGGGCTGGTCGAGGTGTTCCACGGTAGTGGGAACTTGGGCTATGTCCTTGCTCCATCTATCTGATCTGGTCATGGGGGGCCAGGTTTTCGTAGTATTTAATACTCTTTGCTACAGAGCAGCCCAGGTGCTCTAGGGTTAGCTTTGTAACTTACGCCTCAAGAGTTGTTGGTTCATACCCAGCTGCTGGCACTGGAGGTCCAACTTCTGGTGTGCCTTACGGTTGCATTCCCTTGGTCAGCTTGCCAATGTAACCTGTGGATTCCCTGCTTTGCAGGCACTTGGGTTGGCTGTGTCTCTACTTGGCAAGCTACTTGGGGGGGTCCTTTTCTAGGACATACGTGTTGGGGATGTAGCTTCCCATTAGCTGGTGGCTTCGGGCCTTGAGGACAGTTATTGCCCTTCCGGCCTCATTCCTTTTCTTTAGGGGATGTTCTCCTCCCTATGGCGATGGAGTCCTTTATTGGGGCTTCTCCTGGATGGGAGGTAGACAGGTGGGATTGGTTCCCCCTGGGGTCTTAATTGCCCCAAGTTTCCCAAATCTGGGAAGGCTTAGCACATTTCTCTTACCTGTGTCCTTGTCGTCTATGGCCTTGTCGCCTGTTTTCAAAGTCGGGTTGTACTTGTACTCTGTGGGGATGGCTGTGCTATCCTTGCTCTTGTTCCTGTACCAGTTTCGGGATTCTTCTGTTCCCCTATTTTGGATCCCTGGGGCTGGGTTGGTCCAGCTGGGTGTGGGTCTACAGGTCAGGATGTCCGAGCGGTCTAGGGCGCTGCGTTCAGGTCGCAGTCTCCTCTGGATGTATGAGTCTTGTTGAGTCTGTCGGTTAGCTCAGTCTGCTAGGATATAGAATTTCCTTTCAACTTGCTCCATCAATTTCAGAAGAGGGTATACTCTCCTTCTCGGGTGGCCTCGATTGAAGTTTTGTGTTCCCCTTGTTGGGGACCGGTATAGGTCCGGCGGCTTTGGTTGCCTGGAGCATGCCCTCTTTCTGGGGTGGCTTTTGCGGTCTGTTCTTTGACTGCTTCTTCCTTGCAAGTGCCCTCTGTGTGTCATCCTAATATGGACTCTGTGTTCTCCAACCTGGGGTTTTTCGCCTGGGTCTATTACACGTTTTTCGTGGATTGAATACTTTGGTATTATATTTTCAGACGCTGGGAGGACTTTGCCTCTTCAGTTGCATTCAGTGCTTGCAGAATGTTGGAGAGAAGTCTGTTCTGTTTCGCTTGGTATAGGCATGGCCTGTTTGGACCCGTTCTCTGTGAGCTGGTCTTACTCTTGGAGGTGTTCTTTTTTGTATTAGGGGACTTTTTTTGGTTTCCTCGGTTCTCCTTTGCATTGTGCCTTGGGGGTTTCATCTGGTGTCCCCTTCATTAGTGGGGGGGATGTGAGTGGTGGGGGACTGTCTGTTGGGCGACAGTGTCTTCTGGAGGACTGTTGGCTCAGTCGAGTCTGCTTTGCGGTCTCTAGTTTGGCTTCTGGACTAGCTGCTAGTCAGTGTCCTTGGGGCTTTTCCTTTAAAAAAAATTTTTGGGTAGAGGTTCAGGCCTCATGCCCTCAGTATGGGCCGCCTATTGTACCCTCCCGTCTTGGCATTCAGTGTCCTCTATAGCTTGGGTATTGTTTTCCCAAAAGTAATGAATGCAGCTGTGGACTCTTTCCTTTTAAGAAGAAAAACATAAATTATACTTACCTGATAATTTCCTTTACTTCTGATGGAAAGAGTCCACAGCTCCCCACCCGTAATTTTTTGTGGAGCGTCATTATTCTTCTGGCACCTTTCATCCTGATATTTCTTCTACTGCTCCTTGTTCCTCAGCAGAATGACTTGGGGATGAGGGTAGTAGGAGGAGTATTTAAACCTTTGGCTGGGGTGTCTTTGCCTCCTAGTGGCCAGGTTCTTATTTCCCAAAAGTAATGAATGCAGCTGTGGACTCTTTCCATCAGAAAAAAGGAAATGATCAGTTAAGCATAATTTGTTTTTAAAGGGCCATAATAGTTGACAAATTACATACTCTAATTTGTTAGAAGGGGTTAAAACACACAGTGGAATTGCCACAGGGGACCTGAGGAGCACTGCTGGTCCTGAGCGAAAAAGCACTGCTGGTTCGATCATATTATTATGTCCTTCTAAATACAGGGAGAGTCCACAGCTGAATTCGTTACTTGTGGGAATACAAGCAAAGACACCCCAGCCAAAGGCTTAAATACCTCCCCCAGTCATTCTTTGAGTTCCTTATGGAGGGTAGTACTCTTCGAGATGGGTCTGGAGTTTTAAGTAGTCTTGTCAGCCTCTCAGTGAGAGCATTGACGAAAGTAAGAGTCTGAACATGCAGGGAGAGTCTTTCTGCGAACCCATCCAGACTCATATTAACAGCTCTTTAAGCAATCAGCTTTGACGAGTTTCAGTGCCTGGTGAGGTGGTGAGTGTCCCAGCCATTGAGGGTATAAGGTGCCAGTTGTTTGTTTTTTCTTTTCTATAAATTGATATAGACAAGCTATGGAGGATTCTGATATAGAGGATTCCTCCGATACAGATTTTGATACCTGTGTATATTGTGAGGAGGCCCAGGTAAACCAGCCCTCTCAATTATGTTCCGTATGCCGTATTAAGGTGTTCTCAGCAACCAATGTTGAAATGGTAGAGACCACTGAGCCATCCGCCTTTGAGGATTCTTCGTCCAGTGAGGTGTGTTCCCTAGATTCTGTTCCTACATATGCAGTTGTCCCGGTTTCCGACCCTCCACCTGTTAGGGGTTTGTTTACAACAGAGATTATTACGCAGTTCCGCATGGCCATCTCTACAGCCTTAGCTATGTTACCTATCCCTGCTATCCCAGGGGTAATCCGGACTCTCCTGCCCATGGACACTAGTGTAAAATTATGGTTGTGTCCGATCATTCCTCTGGGGATGCAGTTCCCTCTGAGGCTTCAGAGGAAGATCCTCCTGAGTCGAAGTCTGCTGACTTGGGTCCGACGTCTGCGGAGGGCTTAGCATTTAGATTTAGATACGCACGCCTGCGTTTACTCCTAAGAGAGGTTTTGGCGATGTTAGTAGTGCCTAGTACTGATCCGTCAGTTGTATCTCAGTCCTCTAAATCTGATAATGATCTTATCTTGACGTGGAAAGGAGGGGATCCTATTCCTTGTCGTCTTGCGTTACCTTTTTTGTTTGTTTATTTAGAATCCCAGTTCCAAGCTCTATTGGGGATTGTGTTTTATTACAGGCTGGACCTGTTTTTCGTTTGCACTCTCCTTTTCAGGGCGGTTGCCTGTTTTTCTTTGCTTTACTATTCCGTTTCGGATAGTTGTTTGTTATTTAGAGCTCTGGGTTGTTATAGAAACTCTTCTTAGAAGGATGTTTTGTACCATGGGATTGGTACTATCGACTTTGATGTAAGAGATTGTATAGTTATATAATATATATGTATATTTCCTTTTGCAGACTGCCAGTTTCAGTTTGGGAAGCATGTTTATGAAGTTGTTTGTCTTATCTGGGGTATAGTCCTTTTTTTCAAATTGACTGGTTTTTCTTTTCGCTGGAAAAATTAGGCTTGCGAGGGCGCAAAATGCTGTTATTTATTGCGTCATTCTTGGCCGAATTATTTTTTTGGCGCAAAGGTACGTCTTTGATGACGCAAGTTTGTCATTTCCGGCGTCTTAGTTGACGCCAGGTTTTCCTTGTACAAGGTTGCGTCTGTTATGATGATCATTTCCAGATGTTGGCGCAAAAAATGTTTTCAACTTCCTATTGCGTCGTGCGGCATACTTGGCGCCAAATTTTTTTTATTTATTTTTCACCCCACTAACTATATGCCTCTTGCCTTCTATATGCTCAGAGGGCTATGCTGTTTGCATTTTTCCGCATTCCTGAAATTGCCATATAAGGAAATTGTACATTTCTTTCATGTAATTAGCAAGAGTCCACGAGCTAGTGACGTATGAGATATACATTCCTACCAGGAGGGGCAAAGTTTCCCAAACCTCAAAATGCCTATAAATACACCCCTCACCACACCCACAAATCAGATTTACAAACTTTGCCTCCTATGGAGGTGGTGAAGTAAGTTTGTGCTAGATTCTACGTTGATATGCGCTCCGCAGCAGGTTGGAGCCCGGTTTTCCTCTCAGCGTGCAGTGAATGTCAGAGGGATGTGAGGAGAGTATTGCCTATTTGAATGCAGTGATCTCCTTCTACGGGGTCTATTTCATAGGTTCTCTGTTATCGGTCGTAGAGATTCATCTCTTTCCTCCCTTTTCAGATCGACGATATACTCTTATATATACCATTTCCTCTACTGATTCTCGTTTCAGTACTGGTTTGGCTTTCTACTACATGCAGACGAGTGTCCTGGGGTAAGTAAGTCTTATTTTCTGTGACACTCTAAGCTATGGTTGGGCACTTTTATATAAAGTTCTAAATATATGTATTCAAACATTTATTTGCCTTGACTCAGGATGTTCAACGTTCCTTATTTCAGACAGTCAGTTTCATATTTGGGATAATGCATATGAATAAATCATTTTTTCTTACCTTAAAAATTTGACTTTTTCCCTGTGGGCTGTTAGGCTCGCGGGGGCTGAAAATGCTTCATTTTATTGCGTCATTCTTGGCGCAGACTTTTTTGGCGAAATTTTTTTTTCTGTTTCCGGCGTCATACGTTTCACCGGAAGTTGCGCCATTTTTGACGTTTTTTTGCGCCAAAGGTGTCGGCGTTCCGGATGTGGCGTCATTTTGGCGCCAAAAGCATTTAGGCGCCAAATAATGTGGGCGTCTTTTTTTGGCGCTAAAAAAAAATATGGGCGTCACTATTGTCTCCACATTATTTAAGTCTCATTATTTATTGCTTCTGGTTGCTAGAATCTTGTTCACTGGCATTTTTTCCCATTCCTGAAACTGTCATTTGAGGAATTTGATCAATTTTGCTTTATATGTTGTTTTTTCTATTACATATTGCAAGATGTCCCACGTTGAAGCTGAGTCAGAAGATACTTCTGGAAAATCCCTGCCTGGTGCTGGAGCTACCAAAGCTAAGTGTATCTGCTGTAAACTTTTGGTATCTGTTCCTCCAGCTGTTGTTTGTACTGTTTGTCATGACAAACTTGCTAATGCAGATAATATTTCCTTTACTACTGTTACATTACCTGTTGCTGTTCCGTCAACATCTAATACTCAGAGTGTTCCTGATAACATAAGAGATTTTGTTTCTAAATCCATTAAGAAGGCTATGTCTGTTATTCCTCCTTCTAGTAAACGTAAAAAGTCTTTTAAAACTTCTCATTTTTCAGATGAATTTTTAAATGAACATCATCATTCTGATACTGATATTGGTTCTTCTGATTCAGAGGATTCTGTCTCAGAGGTTGATGCTGATAAATCTTCATATTTATTTAAAATGGAATTTATTCGTTCTTTACTTAAAGAAGTCCTAATTGCTTTAGAAATTGAGGATTCTAGTCCTCTTGATGCTAAATCTAAACGTTTAGATAAGGTTTTTAAATCTCCTGTAGTTATTCCAGAAGTTTTTCCTGTCCCTGGTGCTATTTCTGAAGTAATTTCCAGGGAATTGAATAATTTGGGTAATTCTTTTACTCCTTCTAAACGTTTTAAGCAATTATATCCTGTGCCATCTGACAGATTAGAATTTTGGGACAAAATCAATAAGGTTGATGGGGCTGTCTCTACTCTTGCTAAGCGTACTACTATTCCTACGGCAGATGGTACTTCCTTTAAGGATCCTTTAGATAGGAAAATTGAATCCTTTCTAAGAAAAGCTTACTTGTGTTCAGGTAATCTTCTTAGACCTGCTATATCTTTAGCGGATGTTGCTGCAGCTTCAACCTTTTGGTTAGAAGCTTTAGCGCAACAAGTAACAGATCATAATTCTCATAGCATTATTATTCTTCTACAACATGCTAATAATTTTATTTGTGATGCCATCTTTGATATCATTAGAGATGATGTCAGGTATATGTCTCTAGCTATTTTAGCTAGAAGAGCTTTATGGCTTAAAACTTGGAATGCTGATATGTCTTCTAAGTCTACTCTGCTTTCCCTTTCTTTCCAGGGTAATAAATTATTTGGTTCTCAGTTGGATTCTATTATCTCAACTGTTACTGGAGGGAAAGGAACTTTTTTACCACAGGATAAAAAATCTAAAGGTAAATTTAGGTCTAATAATCGTTTTCGTTCCTTTCGTCACAACAAGGAACAAAAGCCTGATCCTTCATCCTCAGGAGCGGTATCAGTTTGGAAACCATCTCCAGTCTGGAATAAATCCAAGCCTTTTAGAAAACCAAAGCCAGCTCCCAAGTCCACATGAATGTGCGGCCCTCATTCCAGCTCAGCTGGTAGGGGGCAGATTACGTTTTTTCAAAGAAATTTGGTTCAATTCTGTTCACAATCTCTGGATTCAGAACATCGTTTCAAAAGGGTACAGAATTGGCTTCAAGATAAGGCCTCCTGCAAAGAGATTTTTTCTTTCCCGTGTCCCAGTAAACCTAGCGTAGGCTCAAGCATTTCTGAAATGTGTTTCAGATCTAGAGTTGGCTGGAGTAATTATACCAGTTCCAGTTCTGGAACAGGGGCTGGGGTTTTATTCAAATCTCTTCATTGTACCAAAGAAGGAGAATTCCTTCAGACCAGTTTTGGATCTAAAAATATTGAATCGTTATGTAAGGATACCAACATTCAAAATGGTAACTGTAAGGACTATCCTGCCTTTTGTTCAGCAAGAGCATTATATGTCCACAATAGATTTACAGGATGCATATCTGCATATTCCGATTCATCCAGATCACTATCAGTTTCTGAGATTCTCTTTCCTAGACAAGCATTACCAGTTTGTGGCTCTACCGTTTGGCCTAGCTACAGCCCCAAGAATTTTTACAAAGGTTCTCGGTGCCCTTCTGTCTGTAATCAGAGAACATGGTATTGTGGTATTTCCTTATTTGGACGATATCTTGGTACTTGCTCAGTCTTCACATTTAGCAGAATCTCATACGAATCGACTTGTGTTGTTTCTTCAAGATCATGGTTGGAGGATCAATTTACCAAAAAGTTCATTGATTCCTCAGAAAAGGGTAACCTTTTTAGGTTTTTAGATAGATTCAGTGTCCATGGCTCTGTCTTTGACAAATAAGAGATGTCTAAAGTTGATATCAGCTTGTCGAAACCTTCAGTCACAATCATTCCCTTTGGTAGCTTTATGCATGGAAATTCTAGGTCTTATGACTGCAGCATCGGACACGACCCCCTTTGCTCGTTTTCACATGCGACCTCTTCAGCTCTGTATGCTGAACCAGTGGTGCAGGGATTACACAAAGATATCTCAATTAATATCTTTAACACCGATTGTACGACACTCTCTGATGTGGTGGACAGATCACCATCGTTTAGTTCAGGGGGCTTCTTTTGTTCTTCCGACCTGGACTGTAATTTCAACAGATGCAAGTCTGACAGGTTGGGGAGCTGTTTGGGGGTCTCTGACAGCACAAGGGGTTTGGGAATCTCAGGAGGTGAGATTACCGATCAATATTTTGGAACTCCGTGCAATTTTCAGAGCTCTTCAGTCATGGCCTCTTCTAAAGAGAGAATCGTTCATTTGTTTTCAGACAGACAATGTCACAACTGTGTCATACATCAATCATCAAGGAGGGACTCACAGTCCTCTGGCTATGAAGGAAGTATCTCGAATTCTGGTATGGGCGGAATCCAGCTCCTGTCTAGTTTCTGCGGTTCATATCCCAGGTATAGACAATTGGGAAGCGGATTATCTCAGCCGCCAAACGTTACATCCGGGCGAATGGTCTCTTCACCCAGAGGTATTTCTTCAGATTGTTCAAATGTGGGGACTTCCAGAAATAGATCTGATGGCCTCTCATCTAAACAAGAAACTTCCCAGGTATCTGTCCAGATCCAGGGATCCTCAAGCGGAAGCAGTGGATGCATTTTCACTTCCTTGGAAGTATCATCCTGCCTATATCTTTCCGCCTCTAGTTCTTCTTCCAAGAGTAATCTCCAAGATTCTGAAGGAATGCTCGTTTGTTCTGCTGGTAGCTCCAGCATGGCCTCACAGGTTTTGGTATGCGGATCTTGTCCGGATGGCCTCTTGCCAACCGTGGACTCTTCCGTTAAGACCAGACCTATTGTCGCAAGGTCCTTTTTTCCATCAGGATCTCAAATCCTTAAATTTAAAGGTATGGAGATTGAACGCTTGATTCTTGGTCAAAGAGGTTTCTCTGACTCTGTGATTAATACTATGTTACAGGCTCGTAAATCTGTATCTAGAGAGATATATTATAGAGTCTGGAAGACTTATATTTCTTGGTGTCTTTCTCATCATTTTTCTTGGCATTCTTTTAGAATACCGAGAATTTTACAGTTTCTTCAGGATGGTTTAGATAAGGGTTTGTCCGCAAGTTCCTTGAAAGGTCAAATCTCTGCTCTTTCTGTTCTTTTTCACAGAAAGATTGTTATTCTTCCTGATATTCATTGTTTTGTACAAGCTTTGGTTCGTATAAAACCTGTCATTAAGTCAATTTCTCCTCCTTGGAGTTTGAATTTGGTTCTGGGACCTCTTCAAGCTCCTCCGTTTGAACCTATGCATTCATTGGACATTAAATTACTTTCTTGGAAAGTTTTGTTCCTTTTGGCCATCTCTTCTGCCAGAAGAGTTTCTGAATTATCTGCTCTTTCTTGTGAGTCTCCTTTTCTGATTTTTCATCAGGATAAGGCGGTGCTGCAAACTTCTTTTGAATTTTTTACCTAAGGTTGTGAATTCTAACAACATTAGTAGAGAAATTGTGGTTCCTTCATTATGTCCTAATCCTATGAATTCTAAGGAGAAATCATTGCATTCTTTGGATGCTGTTAGAGCTTTGTATTATTATGTTGAAGCTACTAAGTCTTTCCGAAAGACTTCCAGTCTATTTGTCATCTTTTCCGGTTCTAGAAAAGGCCAGAAAGCTTCTGCCATTTCTTTGGCATCTTGGTTGAAATCTTTATTTCATCATGTCTATGTCGAGTCGGGTAAAACTCCGCCTCGAAGGATTACAGCTCATTCTACTAGGTCAGTTTCTACTTCCTGGGCGTTTAGGAATGAAGCTTCGGTTGATCAGATTTGCAAAGCAGCAACTTGGTCCTCTTTGCATACTTTTACTAAATTCTACCATTTTGATGTGTTTTCTTCTTCTGAAGCAGTTTTTGGTAGAAAAGTACTTCAGGCAGTGGTTTCAGTTTGAATCTTCTGCTTATGTTTTCATTAAACTTTATTTTGGGTGTGGATTATTTTCAGCAGGAATTGGCTGTCTTTATTTTATCCCTCCCTCTCTAGTGACTCTTGCGTGGAAAGATCCACATCTTGGGTAGTCATTATCCCATACGTCACTAGCTCATGGACTCTTGCTAATTACATGAAAGAAAACATAATTTATGTAAGAACTTACCTGATAAATTCATTTCTTTCATATTAGCAAGAGTCCATGAGGCCCACCCTTTTTTTGTGGTGGTTATGATGTTTTTGTATAAAGCACAATTATTCCAATTCCTTATTTTTTATGCTTTCGCACTTTTTTCTTATCACCCCACTTCTTGGCTATTTGTTAAACTGATTTGTGGGTGTGGTGAGGGGTGTATTTATAGGCATTTTAAGGTTTGGGAAACTTTGCCCCTCCTGGTAGGAATGTATATCCCATACGTCACTAGCTCATGGACTCTTGCTAATATGAAAGAAATTAATTTATCAGGTAAGTTCTTACATAAATTATGTTTTTTCAAAGAAATTTGGATCAATTCGATTCACAATCTTTGGATTCAGAACATTGTAGGGTACAGAATAGGCTTCAAGATAAGGCCTCCTGCAAGAAGATTTTTTCTTTCCCGTGTCCCAGTAAATCCAGTGAAGGCTCAAGCATTTCTGAAATGTGTTTCAGATCTAGAGTTGGCTGGAGTAATTATGCCAGTTCCAGTTCTGGAACAGGGGCTGGGGTTTTACTCAAATCTTTTCATTGTACCAAAGAAGGAGAATTCCTTCAGACCAGTTCTGGATTTAAAAATATTGAATCATTATGTAAGGATACCAACATTCAAGATGGTAACACTAAGGACTATTCTGCCTTTTGTTCAGCAAGGGCATTATATGTCCACAATAGATTTACAGGATGCATATCTGGATATTCCGATTCATCCAGATCACTATCAGTTTCTGAGATTCTCTTTCCTAGACAAGCATTACCAGTTTGTGGCTCTGCCGTTTGGCCTAGCAACAGCTCCAAGGATTTTTACAAAGGTTCTCGGTGCCCTTCTCTCTGTAATCAGAGAACAGGGTATTGTGGTATTTCCTTATTTGGACGATATCTTGGTACTTGCTCAGTCTTCACATTTAGCAGAATCTCATACGAATCAACTTGTATTGTTTCTTCGAGAACATGGTTGGAGGATCAATTTACCAAAAAGTTCATTGATTCCTCAGACAAGGGTAACCTTTTTAGGTTTCCAGATAGATTCAGTGTCCATGACTCTGTCTCTGACAGACAAGAGACGTCTAAAATTGGTTTCAGCTTGTCAAAACCTTCAGTCTCAATCATTCCCTTCGGTAGCCTTATGCATGGAAATTCTAGGTCTTATGACTGCTGCATCGGACGCGATCCCCTTTGCTCGTTTTCACATGCGACCTCTTCAGCTCTGTATGCTGAACCAGTGGTGCAGGGATTATACAAAGATATCTCAATTAATATCTTTAAAACTGATTGTACGACAATCTCTGACGTTGTGGACAGACCACCATCGTTTAGTTCAGGGGGCTTGTTTTGTTCTTCCGACCTGGACTGTGATTTCAACAGATGCAAGTCTGACAGGTTGGGGAGCCGTTTGGGGGTCTCTGACAGCACAAGGGGTTTGGGAATCTCAGGAGGTGAGATTACCAATCAACATTTTGGAACTCCGTGCAATTTTCAGAGCTCTTCAGTCGTGGCCTCTTCTAAAGAGAGAGTCGTTCATTTGTTTTCAGACGGACAATGTCACAACCGTGGCATATGTCAATCATCAAGGAGGGACTCACAGTCCTCTGGCTATGAAAGAAGTATCTCGAATACTGGTATGGGCGGAATCCAGCTCCTGTCTAATTTCTGTGGTTCATATCCCAGGTATAGACAATTGGGAAGCGGATTATCTCAGTCGCCAAACGTTACATCCGGGCGAATGGTCTCTTCACCCAGAGGTATTTCTTCAGATTGTTCAAATGTGGGGACTTCCAGAAATAGATCTGATGGCTTCTCATCTAAACAAGAAGCTTCCCAGGTATCTGTCCAGATCCAGGGATCCTCAAGCGGAGGCAGTGGATGCATTGTCACTTCCTTGGAAGTATCATCCTGCCTATATCTTTCCGCCTCTAGTTCTTCTTCCAAGAGTGATTTCCAAGATTCTAAAGGAGTGCTCGTTTGTTCTGCTGGTGGCTCCAGCATGGCCTCACAGGTTTTGGTATGCGGATCTTGTCCGGATGGCCACTTGCCAACCGTGGACTCTTCCGTTAAGACCAGACCTTCTATCGCAATGTCATTTTTTCCATCAGGATCTCAAATCCTTAAATTTGAAGGTATGGAGATTGAACGCTTGATTCTCAGTCATAGAGGTTTCTCTGACTCTGTGATTAATACTATGTTACAGGCTCGTAAATCTGTATCTAGGAAGATATATTATCGAGTCTGGAAGATTTACATTTCTTGGTGTTTTTCTCATCATTTTTCTTGGCATTCTTTTAGAATTCCTAGAATTTTACAGTTTCTTCAGGATGGTTTGGATAAAGGTTTGTCTACAAGTTCCTTGAAAGGACAAATCTCTGCTCTTTCTGTTCTTTTTCACAGAAAGATTGCTAGTCTTCCTGATATTCATTGTTTTGTACAAGCTTTGGTTCGTATAAAACCTGTCATTAAGTCAATCTCTCCTCCGTGGAGTTTGAATTTGGTTCTGGGGGCTCTTCAAGCTCCTCCGTTTGAACCTATGCATTCGCTGGACATTAAATTACTTTCTTGGAAAGTTTTGTTTCTTTTGGCTATCTCTTCTGCTAGAAGAGTTTCTGAATTATCTGCTTTTTCTTGTGAGTCTCCTTTTCTGATTTCTCCTGTTAAGTGTAGTCAGTCCACGGGTCATCCATTACTTATGGGATTATATCTCCTCCCTAACAGGAAGTGCAAGAGGATCACCCAAGCAGAGCTGCTATATAGCTCCTCCCCTCTACGTCATACCCAGTCATTCTCTTGCACCTAACTAATAGATAGGACGTGTGAGAGGACTGTGGTTGTTAAACTTAGTTTTTATTTCTTCAATCAAAAGTTTGTTATTTTAAACAGCACCGGAGTGTGTTGTTTTTTCTCAGGCAGCATTAGAAGAAGAATCTACCTGAGTTTGTGTATGATCTTAGCGGTCGTAACTAAGATCCATTTGCTGTTCTCGGCCATTCTGAGGAGTGAGGTAACTTCAGAACAGGGGACAGCGGGCAGGGTTCACCTGCAAGGAGGTATGTTGCAGTATATTATTTTCTAAGGAATGGAATTGACTGAGAAAATACTGCTAATACCGATGTAATGTAAGTGCAGCCTTAAATGCAGTAGTAGCGACTGGTATCAGGCTGTTATGTATGTATGTTTACACTGAGGTATTTCTAGGGAATGGAACTTCACTAAGAAAATACTGTATACATTTAACTTATATTTGAGCCTCCACTGCAGTGAAAGCGACTAGCAGCAGGCTTATTAATAACATTTCATAATTTTATTTTTAAACGTTTACTGGCATGTTAATCGTTTTTCTCTGAGGTACTTGGTGATAAAACTTTATGGGCATTATTTTTACCACATGGCTGTCGTTTGTTTATGAATAAAATCAGTTTACTGAGCTTCCCCACTGTTGTATTATGAGTGGGAGGGGCCTATTTTGGCGCTTTATTGCGCAGTAAAAATTCAGTCACAGTCTTCCTATTTCTTCCTCCATGATCCAGGACGTCTCTACAGAGCCCAGGGGTCTCCAAAACTAGTTTTGAGGTAGGTAATCACTCACAGCAGACCTGTGAGACTGTGTTTTGACTGTGATAAAAACGTTTATATTAAATTGTTATACGTTTTTGGGTACTAAGGGGTTAATCATCCATTTGCTGGTGGGTGCAATCCTTTGCTAACTTAATGCATTTACTGTGAAAATTTGGTTGCTATAACTAATTTGGTTCATTGTTATTTCAACGGTGACAGTTTTTTTGTGCTTCTTAAAGGCACAGTAACGTTTTTTATATTGCTTGTAAATTTATTTGAAAAGTATTTTCCAAGCTTGCTAGTCTCATTGCTAGTTTGTTTAAACATGTCTGACACAGATGAATCTCTTTGTGCAATATGTTTAAAGGCCAATGTGGAGCCCAATAGAAATTTGTGTACTAATTGCATTGATGCTACTTTAAATAAAAGCCAATCTGTACATGTAACGAAAATTTCACCAGACAACGAGGGGGAAGTTATGCCGACTAACTCTCCTCACGTGTCAGTACCTTCGCCTCCCGCTCAGGAGGTGCGTGATATTGTGGCGCCAAGTACATCAGGGCGGCCCATACAAATCACTTTGCAAGACATGGCTAATGTTATGACTGAAGTACTATCTAAATTGCCAGAATTTAGGGGTAAACGCGATCACTCTGGGGTGAGAACAGAGTGCGCTGATAATAATAGAGCCATGTCTGATACTGTGTCACAATTTGCAGAACATGAGGACGGAGAGCTTCATTCTGTGGGTGACGGATCTGATCCAAGTAAACTGGACTCAGACATTTCAAATTTTAAATTTAAGCTTGAGAACCTCCGTGTACTACTAGGGGAGGTATTAGCGGCTCTGAATGATTGTAACATGGTTGCAATTCCAGAGAAAATATGTAGGCTGGATAAATATTTTGCAGTACCGACGTGTACTGACGTTTTTCCTATACCTAAAAGGCTTACAGAAATTGTTAACAAGGAGTGGGATAGACCCGGTGTGCCTTTTTCACCCCCTCCTATATTTAGAAAAATGTTTCCAATAGACGCCACCACACGGGACTTATGGCAGACGGTCCCTAAGGTGGAGGGAGCAGTTTCTACTCTGGCTAAGCGCACCACTATCCCGGTGGAGGATAGCTGTGCTTTTTCAGATCCAATGGATAAAAAGTTAGAGGGTTACCTTAAGAAAATGTTTGTTCAACAAGGTTTTATATTACAACCCCTTGCATGCATTGCGCCTGTCACGGCTGCGGCGGCATTCTGGTTTGAGTCTCTGGAAGAGACCATTAGCTCAGCTCCATTGGATGAGATTATAGACAAGCTTAAAGTCCTTAAGCTAGCTAATTCATTTATTTCTGATGCCGTAGTACACTTAACTAAGCTTACGGCTAAGAACTCCGGATTCGCCATTCAAGCGCGCAGAGCGCTGTGGCTTAAATCCTGGTCAGCCGATGTGACTTCTAAATCTAAATTGCTTAACATACCTTTCAAAGGGCAGACATTATTCGGGCCCGGTTTGAAAGAAATTATCGCTGACATTACTGGAGGTAAGGGCCATGCCCTGCCTCAAGACAGAGCCTAACCAGTCCTGGAACAAGGGCAAGCAGGCCAGAAAGCCTGCTGCTGCCCCTAAGACAGCATGAAGTGAGGGCCCCCGATCCGGAAACGGATCTAGTGGGGGGCAGACTTTCTCTCTTCGCCCAGGCTTGGGCAAGAGATGTCCAGGATCCCTGGGCGTTAGAGATCATCTCTCAGGGATATCTTCTGGACTTCAAAGCTTCTCCTCCAAAAGGGAGATTTCATCTTTCAAGGTTGTCAGCAAACCAGATAAAGAAAGAGGCGTTTCTACGCTATGTACAAGACCTTTTACTAATGGGAGTGATCCACCCAGTTCCGCGGTCGGAACACGGACAAGGGTTTTACTCAAATCTGTTTGTGGTTCCCAAAAAAGAGGGAACCTTCAGACCAATCTTGGACTTAAAGATCCTAAACAAATTCCTAAGAGTTCCATCGTTCAAAATGGAAATTATTCGGACAATCTTACCTATGATCCAAAAGGGTCAGTACATGACCACAGTGGATTTAAAGGATGCCTACCTTCACATACCGATTCACAAGGATCATTATCGGTACCTAAGGTTTGCCTTCCTAAACAGGCATTACCAGTTTGTAGCTCTTCCCTTCGGGTTAGCTACGGCTCCAAGAATCTTTTCAAAGGTTCTGGGCTCTCTTCTGGCGGTACTAAGACCGCAAGGAATATCGGTAGCTCCGTACCTAGACGACATTCTGATACAAGCGTCAAGTTTTCAAACTGCCAAGTCTCATACAGAGTTAGTTCTGGCATTTCTAAGGTCGCATGGGTGGAAGATGAACGTAGAAAAGAGTTCTCTATTGCCACTCACAAGAGTTCCCTTCTTGGGGACTCTTATAGATTCTGTAGAAATGAAAATTTACCTGACAGAGGACAGGTTAACAAAACTTCTAAATGCTTGCCGTGTCAATTCCATTCAACACCCGTCAGTGGCTCAATGCATGGAGGTAATCGGCTTAATGGTAGCGGCAATGGACATAGTACCTTTTGCACGCCTGCATCTCAGACCACTGCAATTGTGCATGCTAAGTCAGTGGAATGGGGATTACTCAGATTTGTCCCCTATGCTGAATCTAGATCAAGAGACCAGAGATTCTCTTCTATGGTGGCTTTCTCGGCCACATCTGTCCAGGGGGATGCCCTTCAGCAGGCCAGATTGGACGATTGTAACAACAGACGCCAGCCTGCTAGGTTGGGGCGCTGTCTGGAATTCCCTGAAGGCTCAGGGATCATGGACTCAGGAGGAGAGACTCCTTCCAATAAACATTCTGGAATTAAGAGCAGTTTTCAATGCCCTTCTGGCTTGGCCTCAGTTAGCAACTCTGAGGTTCATCAGGTTTCAGTCGGACAACATCACGACTGTGGCTTACATCAACCATCAGGGAGGGACAAGGAGTTCCCTAGCGATGATGGAAGTCTCAAAGATAATTCGCTGGGCAGAGTCTCACTCTTGCCACCTGTCAGCGATCCACATCCCAGGCGTGGAGAACTGGGAGGCGAATTTCCTAAGTCGCCAGACTTTTCATCCGGGGGAGTGGGAACTTCATCCGGAGGTGTTTGCCCAACTGCTTCAGCGTTGGGGCAAACCAGATCTGGATCTCATGGCGTCTCGCCAGAACGCCAAGCTTCCTTGTTACGGATCCAGGTCCAGGGTCCCGGGAGCGGTACTGATAGATGCTCTGACAGCACCTTGGGTCTTCAACATGGCTTATGTGTTTCCACCCTTCCCGATGCTTCCTCGATTGATTGCCACGATCAAACAGGAGAGAGTATCTGGTATGCAGATCTAGTGGACATGTCGTCCTGTCCACCATGGTCTCTGCCTCTGAGACAGGACCTTCTGATTCAGGGTCCTTTCAAACATCCAAATCTAATTTCTCTGAGGCTGACTGCATGGAGATTGAACGCTTGATTCTATCAAAGCGTGGATTCTCGGAGTCAGTGATTGATACCTTAATACAGGCTAGGAAACCTGTTACCTGGAAAATTTACCATAAAATATGGCGTAAATACTTACATTGGTGCGAATCCAAGAGTTACTCATGGAGTAAGGTTAGGATTCCTAGGATATTGTCTTTTCTACAAGAAGGTTTAGAAAAGGGTTTATCTGCTAGTTCGTTAAAGGGACAGATCTCAGCTCTGTCTATCCTTTTACACAAACGTCTGTCAGAAGTTCCAGACGTTCAGGCTTTTTGTCAGGCTTTGGCCAGGATTAAGCCTGTGTTTAAAACTGTTGCTCCGCCGTGGAGCTTAAACTTAGTTCTTAACGTTTTGCAGGGTGTTCCGTTTGAACCCCTTCATTCCATTGATATCAAGCTGTTATCTTGGAAAGTTCTGTTTTTAATGGCTATTTCCTCGGCTCGAAGAGTCTCTGAGTTATCGGCCTTACATTGTGATTCTCCTTATCTGATTTTTCATTCAGACAAGGTAGTTCTGCGTACTAAACCTGGGTTCTTACCTAAGGTAGTCACTAACAGGAATATCAATCAAGAGATTGTTGTTCCATCATTGTGCCCTAACCCTTCTTCAAAGAAGGAACGACTTCTGCACAATCTGGACGTCGTCCGTGCCCTGAAATTTTATTTGCAGGCAACTAAAGATTTTCGCCAAACTTCTTCCCTGTTTGTCGTTTATTCTGGACAGAGGAGAGGTCAAAAAGCTTTGGCTACCTCTCTCTCTTTCTGGCTTCGTAGCATAATACGTTTAGCCTATGAGACTGCTGGACAGCAGCCTCCTGAAAGAATTACAGCTCATTCTACTAGAGCTGTGGCTTCCACTTGGGCCTTTAAAAATGAGGCCTCTGTTGAACAGATTTGCAAGGCTGCAACTTGGTCTTCACTTCACACTTTTTCGAAATTTTACAAATTTGACACTTTTGCTTCTTCAGAGGCTATTTTTGGGAGAAAGGTTCTACAGGCAGTGGTTCCTTCCGTGTAAAGATCCTGCCTGTCCCTCCTGTCATCTGTGTACTTTTAGCTTTGGTATTGGTATCCCATAAGTAATGGATGACCCGTGGACTGACTACACTTAACAGGAGAAAACATAATTTATGCTTACCTGATAAATTCCTTTCTCCTGTAGTGTAGTCAGTCCACTGCCCGCCCTGTTTTTACGGCAGGTCTAATTTTTAAATTAAACTCCAGTCACCACTGCACCCTATAGTTTCTCCTTTCTCGTTTGGTTTCGGTCGAATGACTGGGTATGACGTAGAGGGGAGGAGCTATATAGCAGCTCTGCTTGGGTGATCCTCTTGCACTTCCTGTTAGGGAGGAGATATAATCCCATAAGTAATGGATGACCCGTGGACTGACTACACTACAGGAGAAAGGAATTTATCAGGTAAGCATAAATTATGTTTTTTCATCAGGATAAGGCGGTGTTGCGAACTTCTTTTAAATTTTTACCTAAGGTTGTGAATTCTAACAACATTAGTAGAGAAATTGTGGTTCCTTCATTGTGTCCTAATCCTAAGAATTCTAAGGAAAAGTCGTTGCATTCTTTGGATGTAGTTAGAGCTTTGAAATATTATGTTGAAGCTACTAAGGATTTCCGAAAGACTTCTAGTCTATTTGTTATCTTTTCCGGTTCTAGGAAAGGTCAGAAGGCTTCTGCCATTTCTTTGGCATCTTGGTTAAAATCTTTGGTTCATCATGCTTATGTCGAGTTGGGTAAAACTCAGCCTCAAAGGATTACAGCTCATTCTACTAGGTCAGTTTCTACTTCCTGGGCGTTTAGGAATGAAGCTTCGGTTGATCAGATTTGCAAAGCAGCCACTTGGTCTTCTTTGCATACTTTTACTAAATTCTACCATTTTGATGTGTTTTCTTCTTCTGAAGCAGTTTTTGGTAGAAAAGTACTTCAGGCAGCTGTTTCAGTTTGATTCTTCTGCTTATAATTTCAGTTTTTTTCATTATAAGATTTAAACTTTGTTTTGGGTGTGGATTTTTTTCAGCGGAATTGGCTGTCTTTATTTTTCCCTCCCTCTCTAGTGACTCTTGCGTGGAAGATCCACATCTTGGGTAGTCATTATCCCATACGTCACTAGCTCATGGACTCTTGCTAATTACATGAAAGAAAACATAATTTATGTAAGAACTTACCTGATAAATTCATTTCTTTCATATTAGCAAGAGTCCATGAGGCCCACCCCTTTTTTGTGGTGGTTATGATTTTTTTGTATAAAGCACAATTATTCCAATTCCTTATTTTTTATGCTTCGCACTTTTTTCTTATCACCCCACTTCTTGGCTATACGTTAAACTGATTTGTGGGTGTGGTGAGGGGTGTATTTATAGGCATTTTGAGGTTTGGGAAACTTTGCCCCTCCTGGTAGGAATGTATATCCCATACGTCACTAGCTCATGGACTCTTGCTAATATGAAAGAAATGAATTTATCAGGTAAGTTCTTACATAAATTATGTTGTTTTATTTCTCTAGTTCTCCGGCTATTGCACTAGTGATGGAGGATTCTGTTACTTTAGAGGGCACTCCCTCTATTCCTAATGAGTAATTCCTATTTTATGTGGTGAGGAGGCCCTAGTTCCGCCCTCTCAATTATGTTCCATATGCCTTGATAATGTGATATCAAACATGTTGGATACCATGGAGCTGTCCACCTCTGAGGAGTTGTCGTTCAATGAGGTGCGTACCCTACATTTTTATATCTCTACACATGAAGTTTTCCCATAGGATTGCTGATTCTCCATCTGGAGGGGGCCTTTTTTTAACCAGCCGTTACTGCGCACTTCAGAAGGCGGTGATTGCGTCCTTTAATGCTTTACTTCGCCCTGCTAAGCGCAAGCGAAAAGGTTACATATTGCACTCCTTCCCAGAGTACATCAGATAATTTATTGGATTTAACTGAGGGTTAAGGAATTTGCGCTTCTAAAGGAAGTTTGTGGCGCATTCAGAGGTTCCAGAGACCAAATTGCTTGTTGAACCTTTAATTCCTCAAATTGGATAGAGTTTGAGGACAGGGTGGTACCTTATCCTTCCCTGCTCCTGTTAGATGGCGAACATTATTAAGAATAAATGGGACTGGATTTGATTCCTTTTCCCCCTCTTCTCCGTTTAACAAATTGTCCCCGGTCCTGGACTCTCAATGCAGTTGTGAGGTTCTGTGCCTAAATGGGATGGCGTTATCTTCACCCTTGCTAAACGCACTACTATCCCACTTGAGAATAGTTCTTCGTTTGAAGAGCCCATGGATAAAAGATGGAAACACTGTTAAGAAAAATGTTTCAACATACGGGATATTTGTTTCAACTGGCGGCGGCTGTTGCCACGGTTACTTGAGAAACTACCTTCTGGTGTGACTCTTTATAGGATTGATCGGGGTGGTGGTTCCTCTCGACTTTACTCAGAAAATATTTACAGCCTTGAGGGTTGTTATTTTTTTTTATCTGTGCTATTAGGCAGCTTATTCGCTTGAATGCTATGGCTTCAGCTTTTTCTGTTCATGCTCGTTGGTCTGCGGATATGACTTCTGAGTCTAGACTTCTTCCCTCCCTATAAGGGAATGATTTTGTCTGGTCCAGGCCTGGACTCAATTAACTCCACGGTCACAGGGGGCAAGGGTGCCCTCCTACCCTAGAGTATATGAACATTCTTTTCGTTCTGATAAAGCCCATGTCAGCAGTCCTCCGCTAAGCCAGAACAAACCAAGAGCTTTTGGAAGCCGGCTCAGTCCTGGAATAAAACCAAGTAGAGCAAGAAGCCCGCTGAGTCTACGCCTGCATGAATGGGCAGTCCCCGGTCCTCTTCTGGATCGTGTAGGGGGCAGTATGTCGCTCTTTTCAGTCGCTTGTTTCAGGGACGTGCAGGTTCCATGGATCCTGGAGGTCATAGCTCAGGGTTGCAAGATAGGTTTTAAGTCTCAGCCACCCAAGGGCAGATTCCTCCTGTCTTTCTGACCAGAAAGGAGAGAAGCCTTTCTGGGGTGTGTACAGGAGCTGTCCTCTAGGAGTTATTGTCCCGGTGCCTATCGCAGTGAGAGGTTTGGGATAATATTCAAAACCTTTTGTGGTTCCTAAGAAGGAGGGAACTTTCCATCCGATTCTGGGCCTAAAGTTCTTAAGCAGGTTTTTAAATGTAGATGAAGACAATCATGTCCATTCTTCCCTTCGTTTAAGAGGGGTAGTTCATGACCACGTTAGATCTGAAGGATGCTCCCTTCTCGTACCAATCCTCAAGGACCACTTCAGTTCCTAAGGTTTGCATTTCTAGACCAGCACTTCCAGTTTATTGCCCTTCCGTTTGGTCTAGCTAAAGAAATTTTTTCGAAGAGTGGACCATTCGGAATATCTCCTCTGTCTTCTTTGATCCCATGGATGATCCAGATAATCTAGAGAGAGTTCTCTTGTATCAAGTACCAGGGTAGACATCTCGGGTACTATAATAGTCTCCATAGACATGAGAATATTTATAACAGCCCAGAGACGTTACAAGCTAGCTTCAACATATCTTGCCCTCCAGATCTCCTTAAGGCCATCTGTGGCTCGGTGTATGGAGGTTATTGTTCTCATGGTGTCCAGCTTGGACATAATTTCCTTTGCCAGGTTTCAGCTCAGACTGTTGCAACTGCACATGCTGAACTAGTGGAACGGCGATCATTTGGATCTGTCTCAACAGATTTCTCTGGACAACCAATTGGGAGAATCGTTCTCTTGGTGGTTTTGTCCGGATCACTTGTCCTGAGGGACGTCCGTCTCAAGATCATCCTGGGTGATTGTGACTACGGTTGCGAGTTTGTCAGGGTGGGGAGCTGTTTGGGGTGCCAGGAAGGCACAGGGCCTCTGGTCTCAGAAGGTAAAGCTCCCTCCTGATCTCATTTTGGATCTTCGGGCAATATATACGAGAAGCTCCTTAGTTTTGAGGGAAGTATCTTTGATTGCAATACACACAGAGAGAAGCACACTCACAGGAAGCAGCAACTGGCTCAATACTATTGTTAGCTTGTTCTATGGCGATTTACCACCTGGGTGCAGCTTCTTTTAGCCCAGTAATGCTTTGCACAGAGAAGAACTTTCCTGTAGTATATCAGTCTGATCCCGCCTATTACGGTTAGTCCAGCGCCGAAATACCAGGCAATTCCTCTCTGAACAAGGAACAAAGCAACCCCAGATGATCGTTTCGACCTTCATTGGGCCTCGTCAGTAAGGTGTAGCCATATTCCTCTAAGCACACTGAGCAAGGAGTCCACGTCTGTTTACCCTTTATCCCCATAGGGAGACTAAATACACACAGAGAGAAGCACACTCACAGGAACGAACAACTGGCTCAATACTATTGTTAGCCTGTTCTATGGCGATTCACATCCTGGGTGCAGCTTCTTTTAGCCCAGTAATGCTTTTCACAGAGAAGAACTTTCCTGTAGTATGTCAGTCTGATCCCGCCTATTACGGTCAGTCCAGCGCTGAAATACCAGGCAATTCCTCTCTGAACAAGGAACAAAGCAACCCCAGACGATCGTTTCTGCCTTCATTGGGCCTTGTCAGTAAGGTGTAGCCATATTCCTCTAAGCACACTGAGCTAAGCACCCAGGTGGTAAATCGCCATAGAACAGGCTAACAATAGTATTGTGCCAGTTGTTCGTTCCTGTGAGTGTGCTTCTCTCTGTGTGTATCTTGGATTGCAATGCCTCTAACGTGGTTAGACTAAGTATAGAAATAAGGTTTTTGTAGCTATGCTGGATATCAACACTTTATAGAATGTAAAAGTGTTGAGAATAAATTGTTTTAGCAATTAGTGGTCTGTGTATTATAAGCTTACATAGAATATAAATATTTCCTGCAACAACAAAACTTATCAATGATGAAAAGGAACTTTAAAGCATTTCACAAGTTAGTAACTCAGGTCTGAATTAATCCTATTACCAATCCATGCTTTGATGGCAATATCTTTTAGAAGGAAGATTCACAGTTTTTTTTTAAGAGAGAGATTGTAAAAGGCAGCAAAGCACAGGATAACCACACGTTCTCAGTCTCTTAGTTGCAAGGTAAGTTGGTGAAAAAACATAGGTTAATCACATAAGTGTTCACAGTCTATTTGTTGCATTGAAAAATGGAGATTGCATTTAGTAATTAAAACAGTAGCGGTATTTGTGAAGGAGAAAATACATATGTTAACAGCGTTTTAGCTAGATAACAATACTTGCGGTTTCCTGGGATTTCTTGAAAACAATAAATGTAAACTCTGATCGTAGCGTGCTGCTAGTCTGTGAAGAGATGCAGAGAGAGACACACGCTGGGGCTGCTCTGGAGACCCTGCGTGCTGAACAGATGATGTCACAAAGTCCTGAAGCCGGTGCAAAGAGAATGCTTGATTCAGCGTTTCAGATATCCGGAGGATTATTCAGTGGAAGAAACAGGTTGCAGTTACAGGTGTATGAGAGCCACAGTCTCTAATGAGATTTACAAGCAATGAAGAGGAAGTGATGAGTTCCTTAAATAGGAGCTGTGAGAGGTGACGTTCCTTAAAGGAACATGATATAGATATATGATATAAAATAGGAACAAGATATATAACAGATCCCCCTCCTCAAGTTATCCTCTATGAGGATTCAGGACCAGTCTTATGAGGATATTTTCTATGAAAAGTAGAAACAATGCGAGGAGCATGTAAATCATAGTGAGGAACCCATGAATCTTCCTCGATTCCATAACCCTTCCAATGCACTAGGTATTCTAATCTTCTCCAGCGAATTCAAGGGTCCAGGATATAGTCTACCTCGTATTCAGTTTGTGCATTTAATATGACAGGAGGTGGTGGAAGATTGACACGTGAGGGATTAGAATCTTTGATATTAGGTTTTAATAAAGACACATGAAACGATGGGTGTAACCTGTATGATGAAGGCAGTGATAGAATGACTGCATTATCATTAATCACCTTAGATACAGGGAATGGTCCTATAAACTGATTTGCTATTTTTTTAGTGGGAACCTGTAATTTAAGATTTTTAGAACTTAGCCAGACAAGGAGGCATATTTATGAAATGTCTTGCGGACCTGATCCGACAGTGCGGATCAGGTCCGCAAGACATCGCTGAATGCGGAGAGTAATACGCTCTCCGCATTTAACATTGCACCAGCAGCTCACAAGAGCTGCTGGTGCAACACCCCCCCTGCAGACTCGCGGCCAATGGGCCACCAGCAGGGGGTGTCAATCAACCCGATCGAGAATTGTTGCGATTCCTGTCCGCCTACTCAGAGCAGGCGGACAGGGTTATGGAGCAGCGGTCTTTGTGACCGCTGCTTCATAACTGCTGTTTCTGGCGAGTCTGAAGACTTGCCAGAAACACGGGCCGTCAAGCTCCTTTCAGAGCTTGATAGATAGGCCCCAAGATCTCCTTGTTTGTAGGAGGGACTCGGAATATGTCTTTTATTGTAGTAGAATTTTTGGGTATTTTTAGCTTCATGTAAATTTTCTTTCAGTTGAATCAGAGTATTTTTTTATAGTTGAAGAGAAGTCATAGGTTGCAGGAGAGGTATTCAACGAGTTGATGGTTGGTAATGTTACCGGATGGTAACCATAGATTGCGGAAAAAAAAGGAGACATTTTAGAAGATGAGTTAGTTGAATTATTATAGGAAAATTCTGCCATGGGTAACCAGTCTGACCAATCTTCTTGCCAGTGTGTGACATAACATTGTAAATACTGCTCGAGTATTTGATTTACCCTTTCAGTAAGACCGTTTGTCTGGGGATGAAAAGCAGTAGAGAATTTGGAGTTGATTTTTAGTGACATACTTCTCTCCAGAATTTTGAGGTGAATTGGGTCCCTCTGTCGGTTATTATGCTGGTTGGTAATCCATGTAATTTGACAATATGATTAAAGAATACTTTAGCTGTTGTTAAGGCTTTTGCGATATGTTTAAGTGAAATAAAATGCGCCAAACAGGTGAGATGATCAACAACTACCAAGATGTCCTACTAAATAGGGGGCGCCCTTAAGATAGTTGTAATATTAGAAATTAATAGTATACAGATATTTGCATCAATATGAACTTATGCCTAGATAGTAACATATATAATATAGAATCAATTCACATAAATACAGGGAGTGCAGAATTATTAAGCAAATGAGTATTTTGACCACATCATCCTCTTTATGCATGTTGTCTTACTCCAAGCTGTATAGGCTCGAAAGCCTACTACCAATTAAGCATATTAGGTGATGTGCATCTCTGTAATGAGAAGGGGTGTGGTCTAATGACATCAACACCCTATATCAGGTGTGCATAATTATTAGGCAACTTCCTTTCCTTTGGCAAAATGGGTCAAAAGAAGGACTTGACAGGCTCAGAAAAGTCAAAAATAGTGAGATTAAAATTGCAAAGCTTCTGAAGCGTGATCATCGAACAATCAAGCGTTTCATTCAAAATAGTCAACAGGGTCGCAAGAAGCGTGTGGAAAAACCAAGGCGCAAAATGACTGCCTATGAACTGAGAAAAGTCAAGCGTGCAGCTGCCAAGATGCCACTTGCCACCAGTTTGGCCATATTTCAGAGCTGCAACATCACTGGAGTGCCCAAAAGCACAAGGTGTGCAATACTCAGAGACATGGCCAAGGTAAGAAAGGCTGAAAGACGACCACCACTGAACAAGACACACAACCTGAAACGTCAAGACTGGGCCAAGAAATATCTCAAGACTGATTTTTCTAAGGTTTTATGGACTGATGAAATGAGAGTGAGTCTTGATGGGCCAGATGGATGGGCCCGTGGCTGGATTGGTAAAGGGCAGAGAGCTCCAGTCCGACTCAGAAGCCAGCAAGGTGGAGGTGGAGTACTGGTTTGGGCTGGTATCATCAAAGATGAGCTTGTGGGGCCTTTTCAGGTTGAGGATGGAGTCAAGCTCAACTCCCAGTCCTACTGCCAGTTTCTGGAAGACACCTTCTTCAAGCAGTGGTACAGGAAGAAGTCTGCATCCTTCAAGGAAAACATGATTTTCATGCAGGACAATGCTCCATCACACGCGTCCAAGTACTCCACAGCGTGGCTGGCAAGAAAGGGTATAAAAGAAGAAAATCTAATGACATGGCCTCCTTGTTCACCTGATCTGAACCCCATTGAGAACCTGTGGTCCATCATCAAATGTGAGATTTACAAGGAGGGAAAACAGTACACCTCTCTGAACAGTGTCTGGGAGGCTGTGGTTGCTGCTGCACGCAATGTTGATGGTGAACAGATCAAAACACTGACAGAATCCATGGATGGCAGGCTTTTGAGTGTCCTTGCAAAGAAAGGTGGCTATATTGGTCACTGATTTGTTTTTGTTTTGTTTTTGAATGTCAGAAATGTATATTTGTGAATGTTGAGATGTTGTATTGGTTTCACTGGTAAAATTAAATAATTGAAATGGGTATATATTTGTTTTTTGTTAAGTTGCCTAATAATTATGCACAGTAATAGTCACCTGCACACACAGATATCCCCCTAAAATAGCTATAACTAAAAACAAACTAAAAACTACTTCCAAAACTATTCAGCTTTGATATTAATGAGTTTTTTGGGTTCATTGAGAACATGGTTGTTGTTCAATAATAAAATGAATCCTCAAAAATACAACTTGCCTAATAATTCTGCACTCCCTGTACAGTATCAACAAGACAACAATGTTATAAATAACTATGCTGATATAAATGATTATAATATCACACAACAAAAAAGATTTTACACTGTTGGGAGGATAACAATTAATCCCTTAATATAAGGTGGATAGTAGGGTAGGCAGCAATCTGAGAAGGACCCGGCCTGGATCTCAGGTTAGGAATCTAAAAACAAGAGAAAAGACAGATGCGCCACATGGCCCAATATTGTTTGTTCCAGAAGGTATATGTAATGGTAATGTGTTGAATTACACTCACGTGTATAGAAGCACTCCAAATAGTGCTGTGGGAGCAGTCTGGGATCTATAACAGTCACCCAGCAGGCCGACCTCTTGGGAAAGGCAGATGATCTGTGATGTAAGGATATAAAAAGACACAAAGGTGCCTATATGGCCTAGTACAGTTTGGACCCAGGAGTAGATAATAAAGATGGTATAATATATACTCACAATAGTTGTAGCATCTCCATTGATTCTAGTGAGGCAGGAAGGGATCAATATAGTCACCCTACAGACTTAAGCAGGGCAATCAGCTAAAACCAATAATCCCAGAGGTCCAAATGAATGGATGTTGTTCCAAAAATACACAGTGCAGCAAGTGTTTCCTTCATGTAATTGGCAAGAGTCCATGAGCTAGTGACGTATGGGATATACATTCCTACTAGGAGGGGCAAAGTTTCCCAAACCTCAAAATGCCTTTAAATACACCCCTCACCACACCCACAATTCAGTTTTACAAACTTTGCCTCCCATGGAGGTGGTGAAGTAAGTTTGTGCTAGATTTCTACGTTGATATGCGCTTCGCAGCAGGCTGAAGCCCGGTTTTCCTCTCAGAGTGCAGTGAATGTCAGAGGGATGTGAAGAGAGTATTGCGTATTTGGTCTTCCTCTAGGGGATCTATTTCATAGGTTCTCTGTTATCGGTCGTAGAGATTTCTTCTCCTACCTCCCTTTTCAGATCGACGATATACTCTTATATACAATTACCTCTACTGATTCTCGTTTCAGTACTGGTTTGGCTATCTACTATATGTAGATAAGTGTCTTAGGGTAAGTAAGTCTTATTTCTATTCATGACACTCAAAGCTATGGTTGGGCACTTTATATGTAAAGTTCTAAATATATGTGTTAAAACTTATATTTGCCATGATTCAGGATAATCAGTATTCCTTCTTTCAGACTGCCAGTTTTCATTTTTGGGAAAATGCATATAAATTATATTCTTACCTTAAAAATTTTTCAATTGACTTTTTTTCAAAATTGCGGGCTGTTAGGCTCTCGGGTGCAGAAAATGCTTCTATTTATTGCGTCATTTTTGGCACGAGACTTTTTGCCGCAAAAATTTCGTAATTTCCGGCGTCATAGTTGGCGCTGGAAATTTTCACGTGATTGCGTCATTTTTAACGTATGTGTGTTGCGGACGTTTTTTGGCGCCAAAAAATATGGGCGTCATTCTTGGCGCCAAAATATGTGGGTGTTATACTTGGAGCCAGTTTTTTTCACATTATTTCAGTCTCACTTTTTAGTTGCTTCTGGTTTTCTAGAGGCTTGTTTCATTTTGCATTTTTTCCCATTCCTGAAACTGCCATTTAAGGAATTTGATAATTTTACTTTATATGTTGTTTTTTCTATTACATATTGCAAGATGTCACTACCTGACCCTGGATCAGAATCTACTTCTGGAAAGACGCTGCCTGATGTCGGTTCTACCAAAGCTAAGTGCATTTGTTATAAACTTTTGGTAACTGTTCCTCCGGCTGTAGTTTGTGTTAGTTGTTATGATAAACTATCAAACGCAGATAGTATTTCCATTAGTAATAATCCATTACCTGGTGTTGTTACTTCAACATCTAATGTTCAGGATGTTCCTGTTAATGTTAAAGAATTTGTTTCTAATTCTATTCGGAAGGCTCTGTCTGTTATTCCTCCTTCTAGTAAACGTAAGAGGTCTTTTAAAACTTCTCATATTTTAGATGAATTTTTAAATGACCGCCATCACTCTGACTTATCTATTTCTGATGAGGATCTATCTGGTTCAGAAGATTCTGCCTCAGATATTGACACTGATAAATCTTCATATTTGTTTAAGATGGAGTTTATTCGTTCTTTACTTAAAGAAGTGTTGATTGCATTAGATATGGAGGAGTCTAGTCCTCTTGATATTAAAACTAATAAGCGTTTAAATTCAGTTTTTAAACCTCATGTAGCTATTCCAGAAGTTTTTCCAGTTCCTGATGCTATTTCAGAAGTAATTTCTAGGGAATGGAATAGTCTGGGTACTTCATTTACTCCTTCTCCAAGGTTTAAGAAATTGTACCCTTTGCCATCTGATAGATTAGAGTTTTGGGAGAAAATCCCCAAAGTTGATGGGGCTATCTCTACTCTTGCTAAACGTATTACTATTCCTACGGCAGATAGTACTTTGTTTAAGGATCCTTTAGATAGGAAAATTGAATCCTTTCTAAGAAAAGCTTACTTATGTTCAGGTAATCTTCTTAGACCTGCTATTTCTTTGACTGATGTTGCTGCAGCTTCAACTTTCTGGTTGGAGGCTTTAGCGCAACAAGTGTCAGACCATAATGCTTATAGCATTGTTAAACTTCTTCAACATGCTAATAACTTTGTTTGTGATGCCATTTTTGATATCATTAGAATTGATGTCAGGTATATGTCTTTAGCTATTTTAGCCAGAAGAGCTTTATGGCTTAAGTCTTGGAATGCAGATATGACTTCTAAGTCAACTTTGCTTTCTCTTTCTTTCCAAGGTAATAAATTATTTGTTTCTCAGTTATATTCAATAATTTCAACTGTTACTGGGGGAAGGGAGCCTTTTTGCCTCAGGATAAAAAATCTAACGGTAAATATAGGGCTGCTAATCGTTTTCATTCCTTTGGTCAGAATAAGGTTCAAAAGCCTGACCCTTCCCCTTAAGGAACAGTTTGGAAACCTTCTCCAGTCTGGAATAAATCCAAGCCTTTTAGAAAATCAAAACCAGCTCCCAAATCCGCATGAAGGTGCGGCCCTCATTCCAGCACAGCTGGTAGGGGGCAGGTTACGATTTTTCAAAGATGTCTGGATCAATTCGATTCAAAGTCTTTAGATTCAGAACATTGTTTCACAAGGGTACAGAATATGTTTCAAGGTAAGACTGCCTGTGAGAAGATTCTTTCTCTCATGCATTCTAGTAAACCCAGTAAAGGCTCAAGCGTTTCTGAAATGTGTTTCAGACCTGGAGTCAGCTGGGGTAATTGTGCCAGTTCCAGTTCTGGAACGGGGCCTGGGGTTTTATTCAAATCTGTTCATTGTTCCAAAGAAAGAGAATTCTTTCAGACCAGTTCTGGATTTAAAAATATTGAATCGTTATGTAAGGATACCAACATTCAAAATGGTGACTATAAGGACTATTCTGCCTTTTGTTCAGCAAGGGCATTATATGTCCACAATAGACTTACAGGATGCATATCTTCATATTCCAATTCATCCGGACCACTATCAGTTCCTGAGATTCTCTTTTCTAGACAAGCATTACCAGTTTGTTGCTCTTCCTTTTGGCCTAGCAACAGCTCCAATGATCTTTTCGAAGGTTCTCGGTGCCCTTCTCTGTAATCAGGGAGCAGGGTATTGCGGTATTTCCTTATTTGGACAATATCTTGGTACTTGCTCAGTCTTTACATTCTGCAGAATCTCACACGAATCAACTTGTGTTGTTTCTTCAAAGACATGGTTGGAGGATCAATTTACCAAAGAGTTCCTTGATTCCTCAGACAAGGGTAACCTTTTTGGGTTTCCAAATAGATGCAGTGTCCATGACTTTGTCTCTGACAGAGAAAAGGCGTCTGAAATTGGTTTCAGCTTGTTGAAACCTTCAGTCTCAATCTTTCCCTTCGGTAGCTTTGTGCATGGAAATTTTAGGTCTCATGACTGCTGCATCGGACGCGATCCTGTTTGCTCGTTTTCACATGAGACCTCTCCAGCTTTGTATGCTGAACCAGTGGTGCAGGGATTATACAAGGATATCACAAATAATATCCTTAAATCCCAATGTTCAATCATCTCTAATTTGGTGGATGGATCACCATCGTTTAATTCAAGGGGCCTCTTTTGTTCGTCCAACCTGGACTGTGATCTCAACAGATGGGAGTCTTTCAGGTTGGGGAGCTGTATGGGGATCTCTGACAGCGCAAGGGGTTTGGGAATCTCAGGAGGCGAGATTACCAATCAACATTTTGGAACTCCGTGCGATTTTCAGAGCTCTTCAGTTTTGGCCTCTTCTAAAGAGAGAATCGTTTATTTGTTTTCAAACAGACAATGTCACGACCGTGGCATATGTCAATCATCAAGGGGGGACTCACAGTCCTCAAGCCATAAAAGAAGTATCTCGGATACTTGTATGGGCGGAATCCAGCTCCTGTCTAATTTCTGCGGTTCATATCCCAGGTGTAGACAATTGGGAAGCGGATTACCTCAGTCGCCAGACGTTACATCCGGGCGAATGGTCTCTTCATCCAGAGGTTTTTCTTCAGATTGTTCGAATCTGGGGTCTTCCAGAAATAGATCTGATGGCCTCTCATCTGAACAAGAAACTTCCCAGGTATCTGTTCAGATCCCGGGATCCTCAGGCGGAAGCAGTGGATGCGTTGTTACTTCCTTGGAATTATCATCCTGCTTATATCTTTCCGCCTCTAGTTCTTCTTCCAAAAGTGATCTCCAAAATTCTATTGGAGCGTTCATTTGTACTGCTGGTGGCTCCAGCATGGCCACACAGGTTTTGGTTTGCGGATCTCGTTCGGATGGCCAGTTGCCAACCTTGGACACTTCCATTAAGACCAGACCTTCTATCCCAAGGCCCATTTTTCCATCAGGATCTCAAATCATTAAATTTGTAGGTATGGAGATTTAACGCTTGATCCTCAGTCATAGAGGTTTCTCTGACTCAGTAATTAACACTATGTTACAGGCTCGTAAATCCGTCTCTAGAAAGATTTATTATCAAGTTTGGAAGACTTACATCTCTTAGTGTTCTTCTCATAAATTTTTCTAGTTTTCTTTCAGAATTCCTAGAATTTTACAATTTCTTCACGATGGTTTGGATAAAGGTTTGTCTGCAAGTTCTTTGAAGGGACAAATCTCTGCTCTTTCTGTTCTTTTTCACAGAAAGATTGCTAATCTTCCTGATATTCATTGTTTTGTACAGGCTTTGGTCCGTATAAAACCTGTTATTAAGCCAATCTCTCCTCCTTGGAGTCTTAATTTGGTTTTGACAGCTTTACAGGCTCCTCTGTTTGAGCCTATGCATTCTCTGGACATTAAATTACTTTCTTGGAAAGTACTGTTCCTTTTGGCTATCTCTTCTGCTAGAAGAGTTTCTCAGTTATCTGCTCTTTCTTGTGAATCTCCTTTTCTGATTTTTCATCAGGATAAGGCGGTGTTGCGGACTTCATTTCAATTTTTACCTAAGGTTGTGAATTCTAACAACATTAGTAGAGAAATTGTTGTCCCTTCATTATGTCCTAATCCTAAGAATTCTAAGGAAAGATCGTTACATTCTTTGGATGTAGTTAGAGCTTTGAAATATTATGTTGAAGCTACTAAAGATTTTAGAAAGACTTCTAGTCTATTTGTTGTTTTTTCTGGTCCCAGGAAAGGTCAGAAAGCTTCTGCCATTTCTTTGGCGTCTTGGTTAAAGCCTTTGATTCATCATGCTTACGTGGAGTCGGGTAAGTCCCCGCCTCAAAGAATTACGGCTCATTCTACTAGGTCAGTTTCTACTTCCTGGGCTTTTAGGAATGAAGCTTCTCTTGATCAGATTTGCAAAGCAGCGACTTGGTCTTCTTTGCATACTTTTACTAAATTCTACCAAAAGATTAAAACTTTTGATTTGGGTTGTGGATTATTTTTTTCAGCGGAATTGGCTGTCTTTATTTTATCCCTCCCTCTCTAGTGACTCTTGCGTGGAAGTTCCACATCTTGGCTATCTGCTATCCCATACGTCACTAGCTCATGGACTCTTGCTAATTACATGAAAGAAAACATAATTTATGTAAGAACTTACCTGATAAATTCATTTCTTTCATATTAGCAAGAGTCCATGAGACCCACCCTTTTTTGTGGTGGTTATGATTTTTTTGTATAAAGCACAATTATTCCAATTCCTTATTTTTTGATGCTTTCGCTCCTTTTTTTATCACCCTACTTCTTGGCTATTCGTTAAACTGAATTGTGGGTGTGGTGAGGGGTGTATTTATAGGCATTTTAAGGTTTGGGAAACTTTGCCCCTCCTGGTAGGAATGTATATCCCATACGTCACTAGCTCATGGACTCTTGCTAATATGAAAGAAATGAATTTATCAGGTAAGTTCTTACATAAATTATGTTTTTTCCTTATGGTCTAACTCTACTTATCACCCATACCCCAACCCTCACGGACCCCAGAGTACTGGTCAATACTGAGGAACAAAGGAAGCAGAGGGAAAGAGTTCTGTGACTCTCCTGACTGACCCGGGCAGCTAACTACCGGACCTCCTCCGGCTCCATCTTGGTGCCAGTTAGCGAGATCATCCTGCTCGCATAGTCGGACCTCCTAGTTCACAGCTTCCGACTTTGAGCAAGTGCTCACCACTCCACAACAGATCCCACCAGAGACAGTGCACGGAGGACTGTAAAGTGCCGGATCGAGCGTTGCTAACACCGGCCGTCATATTCTAGGAGGATTGCCACGCGGCCCCTACATTCCACTGCAAGCCTGTTCAGGGGAAGGCATATACATCTCCACGTCTCACTTGCGTCACTGAGGTCAGGCACAATCAATCCCCCAGATCGCAGCAGGGAGCCTCTTGTTCCATCGTCTGAACATCACATTCACTCCCGCTGCAGTAGAGGCCTTGCACAGGAAGATATAAATTGGTAAGACTGCACACTACATTCCTTATATAACGCATTTTAATAAAGCAGTTAGCCATATACCACCAGCCCCTCTACACATCTATAAGGCTCTTATATGATACATGGTTGTGTCTGTGTGACTTTTTGGGCTAATTTTTGCGGTCATTTTTACCCCAGCTAGAAGTTCTTACACAGGGACAATCAGCATACTCACTTAAACCTAATAAAAAGTCTTTTCTTAAGACCCAATGCCAGAGGAGGCCTCATACCTTCTTCTCTGAGCCTTCATTATTCACATTTGGGGCACGCTTACTCCATCTATAAGAGAGACTATCACTGGCCATATTTCGGTCTGGCACTGAGGCCCTATTCCACATACCCACCTAAATCCTTAGTAGTGCAAGGTGCTTGACCACCTGCATCTACTGCCCTCTCTCCTCCCTTTCCCGTAGGCTCTCCTTGCCTATGGGTCATATCCCAAGCTCATTTTCCAGTACTTGGACAGAGAGAGCACCTTCCCCAGGAGAGAGGAAGACTGGCTGCAACGACAAGGGCTCCCTCAAGCAAGCTATAGTCCAAAACATACACTTGTTAACTGCAACCTTATTTACGACACATACCCCCAGAATAGTATGATGTGCTAACTTTGTAACTGTGGAGGGTGCCGGATACACTCTCTCCATCTACCATTAGATACGGGAGATTACCCATTCGGTCCATTTAAAAAGTACCTGAAGTTACGGTATATCTATTATCCCCGAGACACTCCATCACACTTTCAAAAGCGGAAACCAAAGCATACTGATGCTCCGAAGAGAACCCTATCAGATCCCATTCTTAGCAAAAACCTCTATGAGCATGACATATCTGACGACGACTCTAGAGAATCGATAGTCTCCTCTAAAGGGACCCATAGAACCACAGGTCACTCAGCAGAGAGGTCTGTCAACATAAATGCCTCTATACTAGACTCCATCAAAGAGCTGTCAGATAAAATGGACTCTCACCATTCATCTCTTAAACAAGAGCTTAAAATGTCAGTGTCAGAATTTAAAAGGGATATCTCCTCACTAGGTGAGAGGACAGAGACACTTGAGAGGAAACAAGAAGACCTCCACTGCGATCACTCCAACCTCCTCGCCTATACCCAGTCTCTCACTGAGATGATCTCGGATTTGGAGTCTTGCCTGAACAACATCAGGATCTGTGGCATTCCAGAGGAGGTTGGATCACCAGATCTCACTAAATATCTGATGGATCTCTTCAGGGAACTCCTTGGATCCATGCAAGACCAAGAAGCTCTTATGGACAGAGCTCATCGGGCTCTTCAGCCAAGAAACTCTCCTTCTGGATCCCCAAGAGACGTAATCATCAGATTACATTACTATACGCTCAAAGAAAGGATACTCAAAGCTTCATTACAGAACAAAAACTTGAAGGAGCCTTATCAAACTATCCAGATCTTCCCAGACCTGTTCTCTCATACTCTATCCAAGAGACGATCCTTCCAGCAGGTTACCCAATGCCTATGGAAGAACAGCGTTAAATATAGATGGGGCTTCCCAGTTAAGCTATACTTCCAATTTGAAGACTGTTCTTATTCCATCTCTAGACCAGATCAGGGGATCAAGCTTCTACTTTCTATGGGTCTGCTCCACCCTTCAAACTCACTTAAAGATACAGCCGACAATACAGAGACACTAAATCCTGCAGCCCCAGACTGGCGCCCACTACTACAGAGGTTTACCTACCAGTCCAAAAGAAAAGAAATCTCACCACCCAATGAAGACCCTTGACCCCATGTCCTGGCAGATCTGTAGCTCTTTCCGGGCTTATAATTGAACACTCACCTGGACAGTTTTGGTGGGGTGGTCTACTGAATGTTACGGTTGCTGTCATGATGCTGTCACTGACTGATCTATGGACGTTGGGTAATATAGCCTGATTATTGAAGTTAATGGTTCATAAAGTTATTTTGGTTTTCTTTACTCTTCTTTTTTTTTTGCGTGTGGTAAATTAATCCTATATCATTGCCTATTCTCTTTGTGTATTTCTGCTCCTCTTACAGACAGGATGTACAACTCTAGTCTCAGAGAGGTTATCTGTATGGTCAGTGGTCTGATTAGCTTATCTACACTCCATATATAGTCCCTCTATAACACCCATCCCCGTACTTCATGGCTTAATTTTATAAATTTGCTATACCATACCAACTATACTTAGAATTCTTTATAGACCAGTCTTCATATCTCACCTAACCTCAGTTACAGTATTACCCGCCATTAGCACAGGAAATGACCTATAAGTCGAGCCCCCATGAAGGCATAACCTTGCTTAAGTTCTACATCCTCAGGCCCCACTGATTAAAGAAACCACCAACTACTGAGCCATGAAGAGTGCACACATTGGAGATATATAACCTATCTCACTGTCTTTAGTCTTACTCCTTTATGGAGCTACAACCCAACACACAGCAGATTAGCTAATATAGAGGACATTGTTACCACTGGCCTTCTTTTCCTTAAACTCCTTGCTATGTTACTGCTATGTATAAGATTTTGTGTGTAGATAATGTTCTCCTCTGTGTATGCCTGTTATATATAGATCAGCTACTGCTCCTGGTATTTTTGCTCTAACCGCTGTGTGGACCCCTTAGCAAGCCCTAGTGGCGGGGGTAATGTCCACCACTTTAACATCACACTGACAGAACTGTAGAGAATGTGCAGAGTGCCCTATTCACGGTAGTTAATGGTGTACCCTGGTGTCTCAGCTTTACAGGTGGTATACCGCCCCTCCCAACTCTCATATCACAGACAAGGTATATAATTTTAATATAGGAGAAATTTCCTTTATAGTACAAGACTCAGAGGACCCACCTATACCACGTACTTCAATCTGCCACGTTACCTCTTCATTTGCTCTACAGTCTTCCCCTGGACTTCTATTATAATGGGACAGCTATACTCAGTGATTGCTATAAACTGAATCACATAGTTAACATAGCCCTCACTACTATACTCTTGGTATTCCTCACTTACTACTGACTCAGAATATAGTTTATTAGTCTAGTTTTAGCTGTGCTCCCGATCATACTCTTATCCTGCACCCTTAGGCCTTACTTATTACTGGTTCAGACTAACACTGCACCATTAAACTTACACATGTTACAGACGTATAAACCACCTCCTTCAGTCTTCCCACACCTCAGTATACCTTTTAACTCCGACACATGACGATTAACTGACAAAGGTAACACTACCATCACAGCCCTTCTTTTCTTCATGATATTGCTATGCACTCCCTATTGTGACCCTTATATGTGAGATTTCTATGTATGTTATGTTATCTTATCTGTGGTTTTGTTATGTATAGAACTGTCACTGATCATAATGGATTAACTCTAATTGTCATCATATAGGCCTACTAGCAAGCTCTAACCTGAAGGTTCATATCTATTAACCCCTCCCCTATCTCTTATAACATATGGCATTTTCTTTTTCACCCCAAGTGGAGACCCCCTTATCCGCTTCTACCCCTGGCACCCCCCTTCCTATGCCATTAGACTCCTTAATTCTTTAAACACTTGGTTATACAAGTATACTCTCCCCCAACCATCCTAGTTATATGAGTCCTCTCTACTGACCCTATCCTGATACCCAAAATACTTGGTTCACTTCACAGCCTACAATGCACCCCAAGTGTTTCCTCGTTATAATACATCCGCAGCTCCCACCCCTCCATTACCCCCCTCTATTTTGAGCGGCTCTTGCCCGCTGAACTTCCCCTCCCTACTCCTGCCTCATATAACGCTTTGAACGATATATCTTCAACTGCTAATCTCGTAGAATCTCCCCTATTTTTCTTTTTTCTCTCTCTCCCCCTTCTTTCATATCCCTACTTCCCTCTCCCCATAATGGCACAAATGCGCATTTTAACCCTTAACTCTCATGGTCTCAATTCACCCACTAAACGTAGTCTTATGATGAATATGCTCCAACACAAAAAAGTAGATGTCGCGTTTTTAAGAAATTCCCAGTTGTTATAGCAGCTTTATACAAATCTAAATCTAGAAGGGTGGCAATCCTCATTCCTCTCTTACATATGAACTTCTCTACATATCCGCATGCATGCTTTATCATATTAATATGTAGGTTAACGGATAAATTAGTCACTTTAGTGAACGCCTACGCTCCCAATACGAAACAAGTTAAGTTTCTTGAACAACTCTTGAGTTCGGTATCAGCAGTTAAACAGGGTGAGTTGATTCTGGGAGGTGACTTTAATCTAATTTGGGACCCCACAATAGATAAGCTGGGCCCAAAGATTACTTCAGCTGAACGATCAGCACACCCCTCTCCATTGCATTTCAGAAGTTATTCAGTCAATACGATCTATATGACGTCTGGAGGGCTTTGCATCCCTCAGACAAGGAATTCACATTCTACTCCCCTCCACATAAATCCTACACATGAATTGACTTCTTCTTCTTGAGTTCACGTTCATTGGATCATGTCACATATGCGAGGATCTCCCCAGTAGCCTGGTCTGACCATGACTCTCTCCTCATTATCATAGGCCCACATTTCACTCTCATATCTCCCCCTCAATGGCGTCTCAAAGATTACTTAGTTACTCACCCTACTCTTAAACTTGAAACGCAGGACACTATCAGTGATTTTCTAGACCTGAATGACACCGCGTCTACCTCAGCGGAGGTCTTGTGGGCCTCCCTTAAGGCCTTCCTGAGAGGACACTACATTACTAAAGTGACTCCTATTTATAAAGCTCAAGGTGCTTCATTACCTGCCTTACGCCTAGATTTAGAGTTTTGTCGGTAATGACCCACGGTGCTAACGCTGCTTTTTTTCCCAGTGCACCCTTAAGACAACGCTGGTATTTAGAGTTGTCTGAATGGCTGCGTTAGCCTCAGAAAAGTGAGCGTTGAGCATAATTTAGCTCCACTTCAACTCTCAATACCAGCATTGCCTACGGTAGCGGTAAGCTGGAAAAACGTGCTCATGCACGATATCCCCATAGGAAACAATGGGGCTGAGCTGGCTGAAAAAAAACCCTAACACCTGCAAAAAAGCAGCGTTCAGCTCCTAACGCAGCCCCATTGTTTCCTATGGGGCAAGAATATTTACGTCTGCACTTAACGCCCTAACATGAACCCCGAGTCTAAACACCCCTAACCTTACACTTATTAACCCCTAATCTGCTGCCCCCGCTATCGCTGACACCTGCATTTTATTATTAACCCCTAATCGGCCGCTCCGGACACCGCCGCAACCTACATTATCCCTATGAACCCCTAATCTGCTGTCCCTAACATCGCTGACACCTATATTATATTTATTAACCCCTAATCTGTCCCCCCCAATGTCGCCGCCACCTACCTACACTTATTAACCCCTAATCTGCTGACCGGACCTCACCGCCACTATAATAAATGTATTAAAGCCTAAACCGCCACACTCCCGCCTCGCAAACACTATAATAAATTGTATTAACCCCTAATTTGCCCTCCCTAACATCGCCGCCACCTACCTACAATTATTAACCCCTAATCTGCCGCCCCCAACGTCGCCGCTACTATAATAAAGTTCTGAACCCATAAACCTAAGTCTAACCCTAACACCCCCCTAAATTAAATACAATTTTGATTAAACAAAATAAATTTACTATCATTAAATAAATTATTCCTATTTAAAACTAAATACTTACTTATAAAATAAACCCTAAAATAGCTATAATATAACTAATAGTTACATTGTAGCTATTTTAGGATTTATATTTATTTTACAGGCAACTTTGTATTTATTTTAAATAGGTACAATAGCTATTAAATAGTTAATAACTATTTAATAGCTACCTAGTTAAAATAAGTTACAAATACACCTAACACTACACTATCAATAAATTAATTAATTAAATAAATTAACTACAATTAGCTAAACTAAAATACAATTAAATAAACTAATCTATAATACAACCCCCCCCACTAAATTACAGAAAATAAAAAAATATTACAAGAAGTTTAAACTAATTACACCTAATCTAAGCCCCCTAATAAAATAAAAAAGCCCCCCAAAATAATAAAATGCCCTACCCTATTCTAAATTACAAAAGTAATCAGCTCTTTTACCAGCCCTTAAAAGGGCTTTTTGCAGGGCATTGCCCCAAAGTAATCCGCTCTTTTACCTGTAAAAAAAAATACAACCCCCCCAACATTAAAACCCACCACTCACATACCCCTACTCTAACCCACCCAAACCCCCCTTAAAAAAACCTAACACTAACCCCCTGAAGATCTCCCTATCTTGAGTCGTCTTCACCCAACCGGGCCAAAAATCTTCATCCAAGGTGCGCAGAAGAGGTCCTTCATCCGGTAGAAGTCTTCATCCAGGCGGCGTCTTCAATCTTCATCCATCCGGAGTGGAGCGGAGCCATCTTCCAAGGAGCCGACGCAGAGCCATCCTCTTCACCCGGAGTCTTCTTACACAATGACGCTACCTTTAAATGACATCATCCAAGATGGCGTCCCTTCAATTCCCGATTGGCTGATAGGATTCTATCAGCCAATCGGAATTAAGGTAGGAAAAATCTGATTGGCTGATTCAATCAGCCAATCGGATTGAGATTGCATTCTATTGGCTGTTCCAATCAGCCAATAGAATGCAAGCTCTATCCGATTGGCTGATTGGATAAGCCAATTGGATTGAACTTCAGATTTTTCCTACCTTAATTCCGATTGGCTGATAGATTTCGGCCCGGTTGGGTGAAGACGACTCAAGGTAGGGAGATCTTCAGGGGGTTAGTGTTAGGTTTTTTTAAGGGGGGATTGTGTGGGTTAGAGTAGGGGTATGTGGGTGGTGGGTTTTAATGTTGGGGGGGTTGTATTTTTTTTTACAGGTAAAAGAGCTGATTACTTTGGGGCAATGCCCCGCAAAAAGCCCTTTTAAGGGCTGGTAAAAGAGCTGATTACTTTTGTAATTTAGAATAGGGAAGGGAATTGTATTATTTTGGGGGGGCTTTTTTATTTTATTAGGGGGCTTAGATTAGGTGTAATTAGTTTAAACTTCTTGTAATATTTTTTTATTTTCTGTAATTTAGTGGTTTTTTTGTACTATAGTTTAGTTTATTTAATTAAATTTAATTGTAGGTAATTGTCGTTAATTTATTTAATTAATTTAATGATAGTGTAGTGTTAGGTTTAATTGTAACTTAGGTTAGCATTTATTTCACAGGTAATTTTGTAATTATTTTAACTAGGTAGCTATTAAATAGTTATTAACTATTTAATAGCTATTGTACCTAGTTAAAATAAATACAAAGTTGCCTGTAAAATAATATAAATCCTAAAATAGATACAATGTAATTATTAGTTATATTGTAGCTATATTAGAATTTATTTTTAAATAGGATTCATTTATTTAAGTTTAGGAATATTATTTAGTTTTATTTAAATTATATTTATGTTAGGGGGGTGTTAGGGTTAGACTTAGGTTTAGGGGTTAATAACTTTATTATAGTAGCAGTGACGTTGAGGGCGGCAGATTAGGGGTTAATAATTGTAGGTAGGTGGCGGCGATGTTAGGGAGGGCAGATTAGGGGTTAATACAATTTATTATAGTGTTTGCGAGGCAGGAGTGTGGCGGTTTAGGGGTTAATACATGTATTATAGTGGTGGCGAGGTCTGGTCGGCAGATTAGGGGTTAATGATTGTAGTTAGGTAGCGGCGACGTTGGGGGGGGGGCAGATTAGGGGTTAATAAATATAATGTAGGTGTCGGCGATGTTAGGGGCAGCAGATTAGGGGTTCATAGCTATAATGTAGGTGGCGGCAGTGTCCGGTCGGCAGATTAGGGGTTAAAAAATTTTAATAGAGGGTTTGCGATGTGGGGGGGGGGGGGCTCGGTTTAGGGGTACATAGGTAGTTTATGGGTGTTAGTGTACTTTATAGCACAGTAGTTAAGAGCTTTATGTTCCGGCGTTAGCCCATAAAGCTCTTAACTACTGACTTTTTTTGCGGGTAGGAGTCTTGTCGGTAGAGGCTCTACCGCTCACTTCTTCCAAGACTCCAAATACCAGCGTTAGGCAAATCCCATAGAAAAGATAGGATACGCAATTGACGTAAGGAGATCTGCAGTAGCCTGGAGTCGCGGAAAGAAAGTGAGCGGTAGACCCTTTCCTGCCTGACTCTAAATACCAGCGGGCGGTAAAAAGCAGCGTTAGGACCCATTAACGCTGCTTTTGACGGCTAACGCCAAACTCTAAATCTAGGCCTTAATTTGCCAAGTTAGATCCTTTAAAAACCTACTATCCACATCCTACACCGTTGGGCTGAATACCTAAATAACAGACATCACACGACAGATTAAAGCACTTGAATTTCAGAAAACACAAGCAAATTTAGACAAACTGAAACAATTATATTACTATAAGAGTAATAAGGCCTCCTTGTTTTTAGCCACGAAACTGCGAAACCGAACTGCACAATCCAAAATAACCCAACTTAGCACACACCACGGCCTAGTTTCTTTGACCAAAAGAGATTGGAGAAGCCTTTAGGACATTCTATCTCAAATTATATAATTTGGAATCTACAGACCCTCAACACCTACGATCCACAACAGAGATTCGCTCCTTTTTAATGTCTCTAAACCTTCCTCAGCTTGCTCAAGAGGCCTCCCAAGACCTTATTGTCCCAATCTTCCTCAAGGAGGTACAAAAAAGCATAAAAGAACTTAAACTAGCAAAATCTCCTGGCCCAGATGGTTTCACTAGCCAATTTTATAAAACTATTGAGCCCTTAGTCACCCCCATCCTATGTAGGACTTTCAACGAAGTAAAGCGTAAGGGCTCTTTCTGTAAAGTATATTTAGAAGCAACAGTCACCATGATTCTGAAACCTGGTATAGACCCCAAGGATTGCAGCAGCTATCGCCCTATCTCACTGCTCAATTTAGACACTAAATTATATGCCAAAATTATTGCTACTCGCCTTTCTAAAATAATCTCCACCCTGATACACCCAGACTAGGTGGGTTTTAGCCCTTTGAGAGAAGGGCTGGATGCCACTAGGCATGTGCTAGATATTCTTGCTAAGGCTGAGGAAGATAGAGTGCCCCTGCTCGCTCTGTCACTAGATGCCAAAAAGGCCTTCGACAGGGTGAGATGGGAATATCTCTGGGAGACATTGAGAGCATTCAGGCTACCAAATGAATTTATAATTGCTATACAAGCCCTGTACTCTAACCCGTCCACTAAAATTAAGGGTGTGGGCTTCCAATCCAGCTATTTTGAGATCTCCAATGGTACTAGATAGGGCTGTCCTCTCTCGCCGCTATTATTCACACTTTCCATAGAACCTGTCACACAAGCCATTAGAATAGCTTCGGTCATCTAGGATTTCCCTATTCAGGGAGTTCAACATAAAATTACACTTTATGCAGATGATATTACCCTCCTCTTGACTCACCTACTAAAATCCCTGCCAGCTGTTTTTAAACTCCTTAAGTCCTTTCGCACCATGAGTCACTACAAATTGAACATATCCAAGACCGAAGCCCTACATTTGAATATCCCATCCTCTATCATGACCCTTTTGCAAAAACATAAGTTCCATTGGTCCAAACACTCTATCAAATTATTAGGAGTACATCTTAGCATGACCACAGCTACTATCGTATCCAAAAATTTCTTGGACAGACTCACTGAGTGGAGAAAACTCCTAGACTCTTGGGAATACTGAGATATTTCATGGACAGAAAGGATAGCTGCTGTCAAAATGTCCTTCATTCCCAAATTAATTTACCTCTTCCGATCCATCCCGATTAACATACCGAGACTCATCATCAACAAATTTCAGAGCCTTATTACCTCTTATGTCTAGAAGGGTAAAAAACCTAGGACCTCCAGACAGACCTTACAGAGAGACACCACTAAAGTGGGACTAAGCCTTCCAAATATCATTCTTTATTATCAAGCCGCCCGCCTGGCTTATCTGTTGAGCTGGAGTTACACAACGAGTGTGTCCTCTTGTAGGGAAGTGGAACAGTCCCTTTAACCATCAGGTTTATGATTACACAACCTACCCTGGATCCCCCCACATTATAGAAGAGATCTTGGGTTAACACATCCCGTGATTGTTGACACTCTGCAATTTTGGGACCAGGTCAGACATTTACCCTCACCCCTCACCACAACAAACTATCGTAGGCTCACTTTTCTGTCTCCCCGACTCCCACATATCTGCTTTGCGGGAAATTAACACCACACACATATTGGACCTCTATGATCACAACAAAACACTTTCACACAATAGGATCTGCACTGCCTTACGAATATTTGAAGCATTCCGCCTTTGTTCTATCATTAGATCTTGGGGATTTCCTAGGGACCACATTAGAGATACTACCAAGTGGGAGCAGAGATGGTCACAAGCTACGGCTGTCAGACGGACATTATCATACCATTATGATTTGCTCTTGGACCCTCACTCACATCATAAGATCTCACAGCATTTAGCCTGGGAGAAAGAGTTAAATTTTACTGCTGACACCGACTCATGGCATAGGGAGATACTGTACACTAAAAAACTCCTACACTGTGCAACGTTCTGGGAACTCCATTATAAGATCATAGTACGCTTAGTGCCCGCAACCCTCCATAAGATTTATACCACTCACCCCCCCGGTTTGCTGGAGAGACTGTGGCTAAGTAGGTACACAGAGTCACGTCTGGTGGTCCTGTCCCAAAATTATACCCCTGTGGACACAGCTCTTTGACATTCTCAGCTCGCTCAGCATCACACTACCACTCAGCCCACAAACATACCTCCTTCACTTAGATTTCCCAGCTCTAACATCAGCACAAAAATCTTTAACTATCTATCTCCTGATGTCTCTTAAACCTGAAATCGTGAAAGCCTGAAAGCTAAAATCTTCCCCCACAATTACACAAGTCATAGCAACAATAACTTACATACAGAAGATGGAATCATACTCTTATTCAGTTCTAGACAAGATAAACACCTACTTTGCAATATGGTTGCCATGGATTGAAAATTTTAAAAAATTGAGACCTATGGGAAATCTTGACCCCTCCTTACCCCTCCCCTTATCGTCTTCATCTCCCCCTTCCCCACCCCTTTTTCTTCTACAAGATACGACGAGTCCACGGATTTAATCCTTACTTGTGGGATATTATCCTCCTGCTAACAGGAAGTGGCAAAGAGCACCACAGCAGAGCTGTATATATAGCTCCTCCCTTCCCTCCACCCCCAGTCATTCTATTTGCCTGTGTTTGTACTAGGAAGAGGTAAAGGGAGGTGTTAGTTTTATTTTCTTCAATCAAGAAATGTTTTATTTTAAATGGTACCGGTGAGTACTATTTTCCTCAGGGGGATATGGAAGAAGATTTCTGCCCTGAGGTTAATGATCTTAGCAGATGTAACTAAGATCCATGTTGGTTCCCACAGAGCTTCTGAAGGTAGTACAAGAGAGATCTTCAGTGTGGAGAACGGTTTCATGCTACAAGCAGCATTGAGGTATGTTCAGTCCTTTATTTCTGAGGAGACTTGGTGTATCAGAACTGGCTGACATGTTTTCCCTGCAAGGGAAGGGGTAAGCAGTAGACCTCTTGAAACAGAGGGTATTACTGAAAAACCTGTATGTATTATTTGTTAACATAGTACTAGGCTTTATGCAGCAAAGGGCTTATTGCAGCATATATCAGACACACTGGGAGAGGCAGCTTAACGGTTTGGTTTTTATTTGTAGATAACAAACATTGATATAGCTGTTTTTATGAGTTTGTGTTTGGGGACCACATGGCTTTTGGCTAAACCGCTTCCCATGCGGTTGTACAGGCTGAGGTGAACGTCGTCCATGATGGGCAGGGCCTATTTTCGTGCGCTCAGATGCGCAGTTACTCTGGCTGTGAAGGCAGCAGGCATTAGCTCCGGATAGGTCTAAAACTGATGTCCTGTTAACCGGATTGTTAGCGAGTCCTTTTCTGATGTACCCTCACAGTGCTCTGTGTTGGGGGTCGGGGAATTGCTGTCTGAGGGAGAACTTTCAAACTCAGGAAATGTGTTACCTCAGACAGATTTGAACGTGATGTCCTTTAAATTTAAGCTTGAACACCTCCGCCTGTTACTTCGGGAGGTTTTAGCAACTCTGGATGATTGTGATACTATTGTGATACCACCAGAGAAATTGTGTAAGATGGACAAATATCTAGAGGTGCCTACTTACACTGATGTTTTTCCAGTTCCTAAAAGAATTTCGTAAATTGTAAAAAAGGAATGGGATAGACCAGGTATACCGTTCTCTCCCCCTCCTAATTTTAAGAAAATGTTTCCCATATCAGACACCATTCGGTATTCTTGGCAAACGGTCCCTAAGGTGGAAGGAGCTATTTCTACCCTGGCTAAGCATATAACTATACCTATTGAGGACAGTTGTGCTTTCAAAGACCCTATGGATAAAAAGAGGGTTTTTTAAAGAAATTATTTATTCATCAGGGTTTTCTTTTACAACCTACGGCTTGCATTGTTCCAGTTACTACTGCAGCAGCTTTTTGGTTTTATGCTCTAGAAGAGTCTTTGAAGGTTGAGACTCCATTAGATGACATTTTGGATAGAATTAAGGCTCTCAAGCTAGCTAATTCTTTTATTACTGATGCCGCTTTTCAAATTGCTAAACTTGCAGCGAAAAATGCAGGATTTGCCATTTTAGCGTGTAGAGCGTTATGGCTCAAATCTTGGTCTGCTGATGTGCCATCAAAATCTAAGCTTTTAGCTATTCCTTTTAAAGGTAAGACCCTATTCGGGCCTGTATGGAAGGAAATCATTTCTGACATTACTGGAGGTAAAGACCATGCCCTACTTCAGGATAAGTCTGTTAAGATGAGGGGTAAACAAAATAATTTTCGTTCCTTTCGTAACTTTAAAGGAGGACCCTCTGCTTCCTCTTCCTCCACAAAGCAGGAAGGGAATTTTGCTCAATCCAAGTCAGTCTGGAGACCCAACCAGGCTTGGAATAAAGGTAAACAATCCAAGAAGCCCGCTGCTGCTACAAAGACAGCATGAAGGGGCGGCCCCCGATCCGGGACCGGATCTAGTAGGGGGCAGACTTTCTTTCTTTGCTCAGGTTTGGGCAAGAGAAGTTCAGGACCCTTGGGCATTGGAAATCATGACCCACGGGTATCAACTGGAATTCAAGGATTTTCTCCCAAGAGGGAGATTTCATCTTTCACGATTATCTGTAGACCGGATAAAAAGAGAGGAGTTCTTACGCTGTGTAAAAGAACTTTCTACCATGGGAGTAATTGGTCCCATTCCAAAGCTGGAACAGGGGCAGGGATTTTACTCAAATCTTTTCGTGGTTCCCAAAAAAGAGGGAACTTTCAGACCCATTTTAGATCTCAAGTGTCTAAACAAGTTTCTCAGCGTTCCATCATTCAAGATGGAAACTATTCGAACAATCTTACCAATGATCCAGGAGGGTCAATATATGACTACCGTGGACTTGAAGGATGCATACCTTCATATCCCTATTCATAAGGATCATCATCAGTTCCTAAGGTTTGCCTTCCTTGACAAACATTATCAGTTTGTGGCTCTTCCCTTCGGGTTGGCCACAGCACCCAGAATCTTCACAAAGGTACTAGGGTCTCATCTAACGGTTCTCAGACCGCGGGGCATAGCAGTGGCGCCTTATCTGGATGATATTCTGATTCAGGCGTCAACTTATCATTTGACAAAATCTCACACGGACATAGTATGGTGAACATTGAAAAGAGTTCACTAGTTCCACGGACAAGGGTTCCCTTCTTGGGGACTCTGATAGACTCGGTAGACATGAAAATATTTCTGACGGAGGTCAGAAAAACAAAGATTCTAAATACTTGCCGAGCACTTCAGTCCATTCCTCGGCCATGAGTGGCTCAGTGTATGGAGGTCATTGGATTAATGGTAGCGGCAATGGACATCATTCCGTTTGCCCGCTTTCATCTCAGGCCACTGCAGCTGTGCATGCTCAGACAGTGGAATGGGGACTATGCAAATTTATCTCCTCAGATAAATCTGGATCAAGAGACCAGAGACTCTATTCTTTGATGGTTGTCGCTGGATAATCTGTCCCAGGGGACATGTTTCCACAGACCCTCGTGGGTGATAATGACAATGGACGCCAAGGCTCAGGGTGTTTGGACTCAGGTGGAGTCTCTACTTTCAATCAATATTCTGGAACTGAGAGCAATATTCAATGCGCTTCAGGCATGGCCTCAGTTGGCTTCGGCCAAATTCATCAGATTCCAGTCGGATAACATCATGACTGTGGCATATATCAATCATCAGGGGGGAATAAGGAGTTCCTTAGCGATGATAGAAGTATCCAAGATAATCTGATGGGCGGAGGCCCACTCTTGTTATCTGTTGGCAATCTACATCCCAGGAGTAGAAAACTGGGAAGCGGATTTTCTAAGTCTTCAGACTTTTCATCCGGGGGATTGGGAACTCCATTCGGAGGTGTTTGCTTCATTGATTCGTCAATGGGGCAGACCTGAACTGGATCTGATGGCATCTCGTCAGAATGCCAAGCTTCCACATTACGGATCCAGGTCGAGGGATCCCCAGGCCGAACTGATAGATGCCTTGGCAGTGCCTTGGTCGTTCAGCCTAGCTTATGTGTTTCCATCGTTTCCTCTCCTTCCACGTGTGATTGCTTGAATCAAACAGGAGAGAGCTTCAGTAATCCTGATAGCGCCTGCGTGACCACGCAGGACTTGGTATGCAGATCTAGTGGACATGTCATCTCTGCCACCGGGGAAACTTCCTTTGAGACAGGACCTGCTCATTCAAGGTCCTTTCCTGTATCCAAATCTACATTCTCTGCAGCTGACTGCTTGGAGATTGAATGCTTGATTCTATCTAAGCAAGGATTCTCTGATTCGGTCATCAATACTTTGATTCAGGCTCTAAAACCTGTCACTAGAAAAATCTATCATAAGATATGGCGTAAATATCTTTATTGGTGTGAATCCAAGGGTTACTCATGGAGTAAAGTTCGGATTCCCAGGATTCTGTCTTTTCTCCAAGAAGGATTAGAGAAAGGGTTATCAGCAAGTTCCTTAAAGGGACAAATTTCTGCTTTGTCAATTTTGCTTCATAAATGTTTGGCAGACGTGCCAGATGTTCAGTCTTTTTGTCGGGCTCTAACTAGAATTAAGCCTGTATTTAGACCAATTACTCCTCCCTGGAGTTTGAATTTAGTTCTTTGAGTTCTTCAAGGGCTTCTGTTTGAACCCATGCATTCCATAGATATTAAGTTGTTATCTTGGAAAGTTCTGTTTTTAGTTGCTATTTCTTCTCCTCGAAGAGTTTCTGAGCTTTCAGCATTACAATGTGACTCACCTTATCTTATATTTCATTCTGATAAGGTGGTTTTATGTACCAAACCTGGATTTCTTCCTAAGGTTGTTTCAAATAAGAATATTAATCAGGAAATTGTTGTTCCTTCCTTGTGTCCTAATCCTTCTTCTAAGAAGGAGCGTCTGTTACATAACTTGGATGTGGTCCGTGCCTTAAAGTTTTACTTGCAGGAGACTAAGGATTTCCATCAATCATCTTCATTATTCATTGTTTATTCTGGAAAGTGTAGGGGTCAGAAAGCTACGGCTACCTCTCTTTCTTTTTGGCTGAGGAGTATCATCCGCCTGGCATATGAGACTGCTGGGCAGCAGCCTCCTGAAAGAATTACGGCTCATTCTACTAGGGCTATGGCTTCCACATGGGCCTTTAAAAACAATGCTTCTGTTGAACAGATTTGTAAGGCTGTGACTTGGTCGTCCCTTCATACTTTTTCCAAATTTTCCAAATTTGATACTTTTGCTTCTTCTGAGGCTGGTTTTCGGGAGAAAAGTTCTTCAAGCAGTGGTGCCTTCCGTTTAGGTCTCTGTCTTGTCCCTCCCTTTAATCCGTGTCCTGTAGCTTTGGTATTGTATCCCACAAGTAAGGATGAAATCCGTGGACTCGTCGTATCTTGTAGAAGAAAAGGAAATGTATGCTTACCTGATAAATTGATTTCTTCTACGATACGACGAGTCTACGACCCTCCCTGTCATTTTAAGACAGATTATATTTTTTATTTACAACTTCAGTCACCTCTGCACATTTTAGCTTTTCCTTTCTCTTCCTAAAACCTTCGGTCGAATGACTGGGGGTGGAGGGAAGGGAGGAGCTATATATACAGCTCTGCTGTGGTGCTCTTTGCCACTTCCTGTTAGCAGGAGGATAATATCCCACAAGTAAGGATGAAATCCGTGGACTCGTCGTATCGTAGACGAAATCAATTTATCAGGTAAGCATAAATTTCCTTTTTTTCCTTTTTTTTTCCTCTTTCCCTCCCCCAATCTACGAGAGGAGCAGAGCTATAAGGCATAAAATTGTAAATTGAGAAATAATCCCGATACCCTTGGGCAAGTCCAATCAGAAGTTTTGTATACAACAACTCTCCAGTCTCTCCCAATCCTACTACAACATTTTACTGTTTAAATACTGTTGTTTAGGTACACTATATGATCACTTATACTTCCTCATCTTCTTTGTTATTTATTTTCTTGTTATTGATTATGTTTGCCCTAGGTTACTGATAAAAATGTGATTGTTCCAGTACATGTA